>NC_068424.1:59538474-59718474 GCF_023373465.1 Oncorhynchus keta | reverse complement strand
AAGTTAACCACTCAACAATTTTATAACTAGGGTACATTACCCCTTTAAACAAAGTTTTTGGGATGATGATCAATAGAAATGGGCAGTGTTGGTTCATACCCGAGGCTGTACTGGTCCGGGTCTGTCGTAGCCCTCCTCTCCAGACGCACCCCTCCAGCGTGGGGGTCTCCCACCCCGCCGGAGTGCCTGAGCCCCCTCCTCTCCTCCTGGGCCATGTCAAAGGAGGAGTTGCTGACCAGGCTGGAGCGCGATGAGATCTCGCTGTGACACGAGTCTGAGTAGGCATCTCCTGTTCTGGGGTAGCCTGGAGAGAGTAGGGGGGGTGGTCCATTAACTGACTGATCAATCATTATTAAACCCTTTTCAGATCAGCAGATGTCACACAAAGTGCTAAATGATTCCAATCTACTAGTCCAGGGGTTGTGTTCAGAGGGTTGAATCGTTTAGAACCTCCGAACATGGATTTACAGCTGGCTGGATGGGAGAACACATAGGTTCATAGGCTGCAAGAAACTTCTCTTTCTAACTGCACGTCGAAAACAAAACCTCTCACCTCTCAAATCACTACCATCACACTGCACGCCAGATAACTTACAGCTTGAACACGGCCGGTCAAACTCTGTGACCTAATATGAAAGGAGAAATTAAGATTCAAGGAAGCCACAACACAAGCCCACAATCACCTAAAATCAGCCTAATAAAAGGATTGGGGAAATACACAGCAAGTCCTAACTTTACAACAAACTCAGAACGTGCTTGGGGCAGTGATTCAATCGAGACAAAAAAAATGAAGATCCTCACACCTTTAGCTTGGAGTCACAGAATGACTGACATTTCAAAGCAATCTCCATTCACACACACCAAGAACCTCATCTCAAAGCCAGAAATCTCATCAAATTACTCTGCTCTCTAACATTCTGGGCACAAGTAATTGGAAATGGAGTGTTCTGTGACATTAAATCATTGGCAAACCAACCGCGAGCTACCATTCAGAAAATGGAGGACTGATCTTCTAAGTCAGATGGCCTAACGTCAAGTCAGTTCCTGAAACCCATCCAATAATAAGTGAATTAGTTTTCACCGGTGGACCGAAGGGCTTCTACCGGCTTCTAAACACACAGACATGAATCAAGCGGAGTTGTGGATGTCGGTGAAGCAGCAGCATCTGAGCCCATATATCTTCTGAAGCAACGGTCATACTACTAGACATCCCAGCAGCAACTCCGCTACTAAGACAAGCGGGGCGACAGACAAGCCCGCAGGACCCCCTATATACACTGAACAAAAATATAAATGCAACATGTTAAGCGTTGGTCCCATGTTTCATGAGCTGAAAGATCAAGAAATTTTCCATATGTACAAAAACATTATTTCTCTAAGATGTTGTGCACACATTTGCTTACATCCCTGTTAGTGAGCATTCCTCCTTTGAAAGAGAATCCATCGTGTGGCATAAGCTACTAACAACGAACACAATTGTTTTTTATCGATGGCAATTTGAATGCACAAAAATACCGCGATGAGATCCTGAGGCCCATTTTGGCCCACATCTTTATTCCCAGTCATGTAAAATCCATAGATTAGGGCCTAATTTATTTATTTCAATTGGCGCATTTCCTCACTTGAACTGTAACTAAGTAAAATCAATGAAGTAATGTTGCGTTTTTATTTTTATTCAGTACATATACAGGTCCCAACCACTTCGTATTTGTAAGATCCAACTGGGTCGCGTTCATTAGGGCATGCAACGCAAAACATTTAATTTCTTAGTTTCCAGTTTCAAGTTTTAATGTCACATGCACAAGTACAGTGAAATGCCTTCTTGCAAACTCAAAACCCAACAATGCAATAATCAATAACAATGTATTACTAGAAAAAAAGCACAAGGAATAATAATATAGAGAGTAAGTAAGCATACTATATACAGGAAATACTTCAAAAGTAAATTCCAATACTATATTTACATGTGCAGGGATACTAGAGTGGAGGAGGTAGATATTTATAGGGATAAGGGGACTAGCCAACAGGATATAAGATAAACAATAGTAGCAGCAGGTTGTATGTGAGTGGTGTACGGGTGTGTAGAGTCTGTATAAATGTATCTCCATATTATGTGTGAGTGAGCGGGTGGTGGAGTGAGTGTTTGTGTGCGTGTGTGTTTGAGTGACAGCATGTGTGAGTGTGTAGGGCCCTGTGAGTGTACATAGAGACATAGAGTGCAAATATTGAAATAAAAGGTCTAGGCCAGCAGCGTCTGTTTAGGTCTAGGGCCGGTCTGGGCCAGTCCCAGTTTACCTGTGGCTGTCTGTTTACTGGTAAAGGTAACCTTCCGGACACTTTGGCCCTTCAGTGTCCCGAGCCCTGCGTGCAGCAAGGCAAAGAGACATCACACACAGATAGGACACAGGACAGCATCACGGTATGTAAGGAGTGAGGTAGTTGGGATAGGAGGTAGGTAGGGGTGATTGATAGCCGATTCCAATATGGAACAGTGTAGACTAGGCAGTCTAGGCAGACACATTGCATATGCTCAGAACGACAAAATGGAACCCTGTACATATCCTTTCTCCCCTCGTCTATAGGAGAGACTCACGCTGTTTAAATTTGATGAGATGTTCACAAAATGTAACAGATTTTGACTATCACTAATGTTATGATATGTTTGTAAATAAAGAAGTTGAAATATCTTGGGTAGATGTTCCTAAAACAGATTATAACTATATATGTACATATTATAAAGTATAAAAGGCTTAATCATTATTATTTTTTAATCATAACATCATGTTTGCATATGTTTTATTATACTTGTAGTGTGTACTAGATCATATCGGTTGAAAAGTATTTTTTTCTCAGACATAAATAAACAATTCCAGGTGAAAGCCAAAGGTCATAGCTTTCTAGGAGGACACACACACACTACTACATTTATAAAATATTGCCCTCCTGCTAGATTGATGACTAAAACCATAGCGAAACACTGCAAGCTCCGTCAGCTCAACTTTCCTTTTTCATGGGTCAGAAGAAAACACTTTCAGTATTCCATGGCCCTAAAAACCTTGATTAACCGTTGCTACATCAGTATTATTATGACATCACAGAAGGCTGAACTGGTAGTTTCACTATGACCACAAGGTGTCAGCAGTAATCTTCTAAATCTCTGTGTGAGTGAGAGGGGCACTGGGCTGAGGTTGGATTGATGGGATTATTAGCTTACCCTTCTTGGGCGAGCTCTGTGGTGAGGTGGGCGGGGAGGAGAGCTGCGAGGTGTTGTTGGATGTTACAGTGTCCTCAGTCTGACGCTTGCTGGCCTCCTCTGACAGTGACAGGATCTTCTTCAACGACTGAGGGGAACTTGTGCCTTCAAAACAAAACAATAGCCAAAATTAGCGTTGTGGAGTCAACGTCAATGGCGGGGTTTTAAACGTAGCCATAGCTAGCCTACATTGTCTGGTGAGTTTTTAATCCTCACTTGGCCAGATGGCCTCGAGGTGGTGCTCAAGTCACAATGAAAGGAGAGGTAGAACTACAGAGGTTGTATCTATTGTCTAAGAATTTAAATGGATGGAAAAAAGCAAACTTGGCAGAGTGGATACTACTGTAGCAACACACTGGAGCACAGCTACATGAGTCTCCCTCCACTGGAGGTTCTTCAAGAAATAATTCCCACTACCCACAGTTTTCTTGAATCCTGAATTTCACGTAAAGATGGAATCCTCAGTAGCCAACCAACCACCGCATGTTTAGAGTAGGATAAAAACTTCAGCAAAGGCCAGTTTCCCAGATGCAGATTAATCTTTAGAATCTCCATTGACAGTGTTTTTTAGTTCAGGAATAAACTTAATCTGGCTCTTTGGGAAACCTGCTCATAGCAGCTAAACTAGCGTAATGCCACACTAGAAGCAACATTGTGATCAGGTACGTTTTACCTGAAATTGAAATAAATCTGTTTTCCTGAAAGGAAACACACAGATTTGTATGCTGTCGGGAAAGAAATAATGTACTATAACGTATATTTTCAAGCATATTTTCCCCCTTAACTTGTGCAAGTTCTTACCGAATGGTGGCAGGTCCTTGACAGGTACTTTCTTGCGTGAGGGGTAGAGAGCCACAGCAGGCACCTGGAGGGCCTGGTTGCCCTTCTGCAGCTGGCCCCTCTGCTGGCTGGCAGCCCTGGACACCACCGGAGACGTGTCTGGCCTCTTACTGCCACCAGCATTCTTGGGCACTGAGAAATGGTTGAGGAGAATGTGGTACTTGAACAATCAATACTACCAGTGAGAAACCGAGTGTTGCTGCTGAGCCAAAATGGCCACCTGGACCACTCATATGTGCATCAATCACATGATGATGGAGGGCCCATATTGCATTTAGATATCCCAAGTGTATGTACTCCCACACTAAGTGCGAGACAGAACGCAATCATGTGTGTGTGTTGTCCAGAGCATGTACTCGCTCCAATACTTACGTGTGTTGATGGAGGGCTCACACTGCAGCGAGAGGGTCTGCAGCGCCTCCTCGTTGGTCTCCAGGCTGAGGTTGGACAGGAACTGCTTGACCCTGCGGGCCATCTGGGCATCCTCGTACAGCTTCTTGGCGTTCAGGAAGGAGCTGCGCCTCACCCGCTTTTTGTGCCCGCCCGTCTGGGTGACGTCTAGCACCGCCGCGTTGGCACTGCCCTGGCTAAGAGAACTGGTCACACGCGTGCACACACACACACACGCGCACACACACAGAGAGAGAGAGACAGAGAGGGAAGATCGTGACCACCATCAGACTATGACCATGTGTGTGTACTACTATTTAGGTAACTGTGTGTGGGGGTACTATTCCTGGAATGTAGCTCAGAGGAGGGCTGTTTGAGAGGCAGACATGCAGAGACTGAGGCTTTGGGGGCATTCCTCTCAGCTCCAGAACATTCCATGCATTCCAAGGAAGAGGAGGGAATAGGGGGTCAATCAGTCAAGAAACAGGGGAGGTGTGTGCGTGTATGTGTGTGTTGGGGGTTCAAATAGTGATGATAGTCAGTTAACATTTCTGTGGTCTAAAACCAAAGTAGCTGTAGTGAAATGCCTTTTCATCAGAACCTATGGTACATCCAGAGTACATGTATAGTGTGGTGGAATTGAACACAATGATTGTATTGTAAACTACTTCTCCTTGGCCACTGATGTACACCAGGGGTTCCCAAACTCAGCCCTGGGTGCATGTTTTAGGTTTTACCCTAGAACTACACCGCTTTCAAATAACCAAAGCTTGATGGTGAGCTGGTTATTTGATTCATCGGTGTAGTGCTAGGGGGAAAAACATGCACCTGGAGGCGGGGGCAGGACCGAGTTTGGGAAACACTGATGTAAAGCATGACTAGTTTGGCTGTCCTTGTAGCACACTATAGACTTTCATGTTGAAGAAAATATGTTTAGTCTGGAGACTGATATACAGAATAAATCCACACTGGGACAAACTAATAGAACTGAAAACCAGATGGAATGTTGGCATGCTGTTTTTGTTAAGTAGGTGGGAAGACAAAGTAATCACTTTTGCTAGTTCATGGATTGTGAATTGCATGGGATGCAACATCGCTATATCAGTTTTAATGAGTCATTGAGAAATATTTTGGAAGAATAAAGAAAATGTGACTTGAAACTAGCAAAAGTGATGATCTTTTCCATTTCTAAAGAACATTTTACCAGAGCCAAGCAGTGTTAGAAGGGTATGAAACAAAACGGGTTAGTAAAACCAGCACTAAATAACAGGTAAGTAAAACCAGCACTATTTAACAGGTAAGTAAAACCAGCACTAAATAACAGGTAAGTAAAACCAGCACTATTTAACAGGTAAGTAAAACCAGCACTATTTAACAGGTAAGTAAAACCAGCACTATTTAACAGGTAAGTAAAACCAGCACTATTTAACAGGTAAGTAAAACCAGCACTATTTAACAGGTAAGTAAAACCAGCACTATTTAACAGGTAAGTAAAACCAGCACTATTTAACAGGTAAGTAAAACCAGCACTATTTAACAGGTAAGTAAAACCAGCACTATTTAACAGGTAAGTAAAACCAGCACTATTTAACAGGTAAGTAAAACCAGCACTATTTAACAGGTAAGTAAAACCAGCACTATTTAACAGGTAAGTAAAACCAGCACTATTTAACAGGTAAGTAAAACCAGCACTATTTAACAGGTAAGTAAAACCAGCACTATTTAACAGGTAAGTAAAATAAGCACTAAACCAAACAAACGAGGCATCAGAAATGAGGGAAATCGCATAAATTGGGCAGAATAAAATAGCATGGAAAGATCGGTCACCAAAACTTACCCTAAACTCCTCCATTTCTTCTTCCTAGAAGGGATAGCCATGAACAGTGAAGCGTGGAGGGCAAAGAGTGGACGGAGAGAGAGAAAGGAGGGAGACAAGCTTAGACAGGATAGACCACTAAGAGCCACCAAGATGAGCAAGGTTACCAGAGGCCCACAAAAGAGAGAAAGAGAGAAACATTGATAACAAACAGACACTCAATAGTGACATGGCAGCATGGTGGACATGCAAAGTCATACACACTTTCACATGAGCACTGTGTGGATTCTACACCAACAATAAGTAGACCGTACAGGAAACAGCTGGGTTGGCCCGGAGAAACAGCTGCTCAAGAAAAAAAGCCTTGAAGCGGGTAATATTGACAATCTACATGTGAACAATCAATCATCGACAACCCACGGCGATTTGATTGGACCTGAAGGGGATAGTGAAGCGTTGTTAGTTACCTGGTTCTGAACATGAGCGCTGGGTCCATGTTGACGGAGGCCATGCGACCCACGTGGCGGATCTCTTTGGCGATCATCCGCAGCTTCTCAAAGTTCACCAGGCCGTCCACTTTAGAGTCGTTCCCTGGGGAAGGAAAAGTGACTATTAGTAATAACAGATTGATTAAGATGCCTTTAAAATAATTGTTTACCTTTATTTAACTAGATAAGTCAGTCGAGAACAAATTATTATTTTACAATGACAACCGACACCGGCCAAACCTTCCCCGGACAACACTGGGCCAATTGTGTGCCGAACCTACGGGACTCCCGATCACAGCCGGTTGTGATAAAGCCAGGGATCGAACCAGGGTTTGTAATGATGCCTCTAGCACTGAGATGCAGTGCCTTAGACCACTATGCCACTCTGGGAAATATTGGCATTCAAATTAACAATTTAACTAAGTGCAACATCGTATACAAAAATGGTAGAACCAGCCAATGTTGTGCTGGTCTCTTGTCAAATTAACTTTAACTCATATTTTTATTAACTACATTGTTGTTTAAGAAAATATTTAGTAAATCAACTAAAGTTTGAAAAAGTAACAAAATAACAATAATGAGGCAAAAGTACTGGTACCGAGTCAATGTGAGGGGGTACAGTTTGTCAAGATAATATGTACAGTACCAGTCAAAAGCTTGGACACCTACTCATTCAAGAGTTTTTCTTTCTTTTTTTTTTTACAATTTTCTACATTGTAGAATAATAGTGAAGACATCAAAACTATGGAATAACACATGGAATCATGTAGTAACCAAAAATTTGATATTTTATATTTGAGATTCTTCAAATATCCACCCTTTGCCTTGACAGCTTTACAGATTCCTGGCATTCTCTCAACCAGCTTCATGAGGTAGTCACCTGGAATGCACTTCAATTAATAGGTGTGTCCCATTAAAAGTTAATTTGTGGAATTTAATTAATGCATTTGAGCCAATCAGTTGTTGTGACAAGGTCAGGGTGGAATACAGAAGATAGCTTTATTTGGTAAAAGACCAAGTCCATATTATAGCAAGAACAGCTCAAATAAGCAAAGAGAAACAACAGTCCATCATTACTTTAAGACATGAAGGTCAGTCAATCTGGAAAATGTCAAGAACTTTTAAGGTTTCTTCAAGTGCAGTCGCAAAAACCACCAAGCGCTATGATGAAACTGGCTCTCGTGAGGACCGCCACAGGTATGGAAGACCCAGGGTTACCTCTGCTGCAGAGGATAAATTCAAATAAAATTCAATCTTAATGGTCACATACACATGGTTAGCAGATGTTAATGCGAGTGTAGTGAAATGCTTATGCTTCTAGTTCTGACTATGCAGTAATATCTAACAAGTAATTAACTAATTCACAACAACTACCTTATACACACAAATGTAAAGGGATGAATAGAATATGTTCATATAAATATATGGATGACCGATGGCGTGCGGCATAGGCAAGATGCAGTAGATGGTATAGAATACAGTATATACATATGAGATGAGTAAAGTAGGATATGTAAACATTAAAGCGCCGTTATTTAAAGTGACTAGTGACACCTTTATTTTAGTGGCCAGAGATGTGAGTCTGTGTGTTGGCAGCAGCCGCTCTATGTTAGTGATGGCTGTTTAACAGCCTGATGGCTTTGAGATAGAAGCTGTTTTTCCAGTCTCTCAGTCCCAGCTTTGATGCACCTGTACTGACCTCGCCTTCTGGATGATAGCAGTGTGCAACAGGCAGTGGATCAGGTGGTTGTTGTCCTTGATGATCTCGTTGGCATTCCTGTGACATCGGGTGCTGTAGGTGTCCTGGAGGGCAGATAGTTTGCCCCGGGTGATGCATTGTGCAGACCGCACTACCATCTGGAGAGCCTTATGGTTGAGGGCGGTGCAATTGCCGTACCAGGCGGTGAGGATGCTCTCGATTGTGCATCTGTAAAAGTTTGTGAGTGTTTTAGATGACAAGACACATTTCTTCAGCCTCCTGAGGTTGAAGAGGTGCTGATGCGCCTTCTTCACCACGCTGTCTGTGTGGGTGGACCATTTCAGTTTGTCAGTGATTTGTACGTCGAGGAACTTAAAACATTTTTACCTTCTCCACTACTGTTCCGTCAACGTGGATGGGGGGGTGCTTTTTCCTGAAGTCCATGATCATCTCCTTTGTTTTGTTGACATTGAGTGAGGTTATATTCCTGACACCACACTCCGAGGGCCCTCACCTTCTCCCCGTAGGCCGTCTCATCGCTGTTGGTAATCAGGCCTACCACTGTAATGTCGTCTGAAAACTTGATGATTGAATTGGAAGCGTGCATGGCCACACAGTCATGGGTGAACAGGGAGTACAGGAGAGGGCTGAGAACGCACCCTTGTGGGACCCCAGTGTTGAGAATCTCAATGTTTGTACAGTCGTCTCAAATAAAACTGTTAAGGACCTCGGCGTTACTCTGGACCCTGATCTCTATTTTGACGAACATATCAAGACTGTTTCAAGGACAGCTTTTTTCCATCTACGTAACATTGCAAAAATCTGATATTTTCTATCCAAAAAGGATGCAGAAAAATTCATCCATGCTTTTGTCACTTCTAGGTTAGACTACTGCAATGCTCTACTTTCCTGCTACCTGGATAAAGCACTAAAACTTCAGTTAGTGCTAAATACAGCTGCTAGAACCCTGACTAGAACCAATTTTTTTATCATATTACTCCAGTGCTAGCCTTTCTAGACCGGCTTCCTATTAAGGCAAGGGCTGATTTCAAGGTTTTACTGCTAACCTGCAAAGCATTACATGGGCTTGCTCCTACCCATCTTTCCGATTTGGTCCTGCCGTACATACCTACACGTACGCTACGGTCACAAGACACAGGCCTCCTGCGGCGATCTCGTTGTTTTGGGTCGGCCTCTGGGATAAGATCGCATGTCCAGGGTGGAGGTTCAAACAAAGGATCCACTTCGGGAAAGACGTATTCCTGGTCGTAATGATGGTAAGTTGACATTGCTTTTATATCCAATAGTTCTTCCCGGCTGTATGTAATAACACTTGTGATTTCCTGGGCTAATAATGTAAGAAATAGTACATAAAAAAACAAACTGCCTAGTTTTCTAAGTACCTGAAGCGAGGCGACTATCTCTGTCAGCGTCATCTCATCTCAGTTACCAGCCTCAAATTGCAGCCAAAATAAATGCTTCAGAGTTCAAGTAACAGACATCAACATCAACTGTTCAGAGGAGACTGGGTAAAATCAGGCATTCACGGTCGAAATTCTGCAAAGAAACCACTACTAAAGGACACCAATAAGAAGAAAAGAATTGCTTGGGCAAAGAAACACGAGCAATGGACACTAGACTGGTGGAAATCGGTCCTTTGGTTCTGAGGAGTCCAAATGTGAGATTTTTGGTTCCAACCGCAGTGTCTTTGTTAGACGCAGAGTAGGTGAACGGATGATCTTCGCATGTGATGGTTTCCACCGTGAAGCATGGAGGAGGTGGTGTGATGGTCCTTTGCTGATGACAATGTCTGTGATTTATTTAGAATTCAAGGCACACTTAGCCAGCATGGCTACCACAGCATTCTGCAGCGATACGCCATCCTATCTGGTTTGTGCTTAGTGGGACTACCATTTGATGTTCAACAGGACAACACACCTCTAGGGTTTGTAAGGGATATTTGACCAAGGAGGAGAGTGATGGAGTCCTGCATCAGATAACGTGGCCTCCACAATCACCCTACCTCTACCCAATTGAGATGGTTTGGATCGCAGAGTGCAGGAAAAGCAGCCAACAAGTGCTCAACGTATGTGGGAACTTCTTCAAGACTGTTGGAAAAGCATTCCAGGTGAAGCTGGTTGAGAGAATGCCAAGTGTGTGCAAAGCTGTCAAGGCAATGGGTGGCTACTTTTAAGAATCTCAAATATAAAATAATAACACTTTTTTGGTTACAACATTATTCCATGCGTGTTATTTCATAATTTTGATGTCTTCACTATTATTCTACAATGTAGAAAATAGTAAAAATAAAGAAAACCCTTGAATGAGTAGGAGTGCCCAAACTTTTGTCTGGTACTGTACGTGTAGGTGGTAGGGGGGGGTCCAATGTAAATAGTCCGGCTAGCCATTTGATTAACTGTTCACTAGTCATATGGCTTGGGGATAGAACCTGTTAAGGAGCCTTTTGGACCTAGACTTAGCACTCCGGTACCGCTTGCAGTGCAGTCGCAGAGAGAACAGTTTATGACTAGGGTGGCTGGAGTCTTTTTGGAAACTAACCATTATTTCGTCCCTACATTATATCGGCATTGAACAAGTCACCCTCCCTAGGAGTGGGGGTGACATTGACAATTTATTGTTTAAACTAGAAGCTGTCTGGTTATTTAATTTAAAAACCATTGCTACCGTCGGTCTCAACGCAGACTTTGATCTAAAGCCATTCTTGTGATTTTGCTACTCATTGTAAATGTTTGTGGGCCTATGTAGCCAAATTCTATCTATGATCGTATGCTATCCATGAATGTTTATGTGTTCTAAGTGTGTGTATACTACTGTATTTATTTGTGGGATATTGTTTTTCAAAAGGAAAAGTTTAAATATAGCTGGAGTGAGACAGCTTTGGATCTGGGTTCCAAGATGGTTTGGAACACATTTTGTGATCCAAAATGACTAGGCGTGTGGCTGTCTACCTTCATGCAGGAAGGTGAGGTCCTTCTTGATGACGGGGAACAGGGGGATGATGGGAGGCTGGAGGTTCTGGTTGTTGAGCACATTGCGATACTTGGCCATGTTCCTGGATGGATCAAACAGGTCTTGCAGGTCCCCAAACAGCTTCTCGTACTTACTGGGCAGCTTCTCCCACGTGCCCCGGAGTCTAGATACTGGGGCCAGGTTCAGACCACTGTTGGGGGGGAGGACCACAGAAAGACAGCGAAATTAGAATACTGATACAGTAGAGAAGGGGGCCATCTCTGGTTCCAGACTTTTGTTCCAACCCCACACAAACATACTTGATTCAGCTAATTACAATTCAGTGGGCAGCTGTTCAGTAGAATCAGGTATGCAAGATTATGTTTGGAGTGAAAGCCTGCATGCCTAACTGCTGAATTTGGTGTAAAACTCTTCCAAATCGGATTAACCCATCTACATCACAACAATACAACATGGCCGCCGGGTCTCTTTTCGTACTCCTCCTCTCAGACCTCACCTAATGATGGAGAACATGGAGTTGAAGTTCTTGCACTCTCTACAATGGAGAGCTATCTTGATGAAATGCTTGACCGTCTTCATGCGCTTGAGCTGGTTGGGCTCCCGGGTTACCTCCGACGCCACCCAGAAGGTCTCCTGGTTGATAATCTCCTCGAAGCGCTTGAGGCAAAACGAGCCCGTCTTGGACTTGAGCTTGAACAGGTCATCGATGTACTCAGTGGGCTCGATGGCGCAGAAGAGTTCGAAGGCGCGCATGGACAGCTGCGTGGCTACTTCCATGGTGGACAGCTGGAGGAGGGAGATCTGGCCTTCACGAAGGAGGTCCTGGGCGTCCTCGTCTGAACAGAGGGTCTCTGTCTCCATGTTGCTCTTCAGGTAGTATCTAGAGAAGAGCAGGGAGTTCCTTTACTATTCTCTCACATACACACAGGTATTCTATTGTACATAAATAAAATGGTCTATCTCCATTTTGCTCCTCTAATAGAATAGTCTCAACACAAAGCACATATTTAAAATAGGTGTTTTTGTTGTTGGACTTATTCATCAAGTTGAGTAACTATTAACAAACACCTGATGTACTGTGACTTAAGTAAAAGTAGAAAAAGACAAGGTGTTTCATAAGAGGGTGTGATTAAGATAGGAATGGTCAGGAGAAAGTCAGCACAAGAGAATCTCTTGTTAAAAGAGATGGGGCTCACCTGTATAAACAATGTGATCAATAAAACCTGTACTTACCTGCCACTGAGCTGAATCCTGTCTGCCAGCTTGGACAGCTGCTCCGGGAGCCGGCGCTGCTTAATGACGCCTTCCGGCGTGATGGACACATCACACAGCGAATAGGCTTCGGGCACTGCGGTCAGGGCAAACTCCCGGATGGCCTGGGCCACCACCTCTTTGGCCGTGGTGTCCTTACCGATCATGATGTATCGACTTTGCTGGTCTGCCTTGAACACCCGCAGCACCTGGTCTGACATGTCTGGATGGGGGTGGGATTAAATAGGAATTACCCACACAATTCTCATGTCAGAATTCAGCAATTTCATTGTGGACAGTCACATCACTCAAGTACCATTGCTTTTTTATTTAGCCAAGGTTACACCATAATTCACCATACCACCCCAAAACACACCAAAATTAGAATGAATGGGTCACTGCTAGTCACTTAACCTCGAAAAAGTTTACAGGATCAATTAGTTTCAAACTGTACTCCAAACATTTCAACAACTGATGTCTGCTAGAAGCCACGCTGACATGCTCAATGATCTACGGTGAGTTTGTGTAACTCATTTAGCCGACTAGAACTTTGAAAGAGCAGAGGGGCTGACTGACAGCATTGACAAGGACATGATTGTACTTTCTACAGCCCAGTTAGATTCAGGCCTACGTAACCCATTAATACACACTGATTTGCAGGCTGCTGTTATCAAGACACACAAGCCCAGACCATAACCACAATTAGAAAACATTAACCCTTAAGACCCCAGATTTAGAAACACCATAGGAAGCTTGTGAAAGAAACAGCAGGTTGGCTTTGCAAAGAGGACAAGCGTTGCGTGGGCAGAACAAAAGCAGACATACTCACTCGTCACGACTGGGGCTGAAGGAACACAGAGTATATGTGTGGGAGAACATTAAAACGTGGGTCAAACATCTGGCGAAGAATTTCCCTCGTTCGGAATGTATGAAAATAGACTGCCTCAAGAGAGATGACAGCCAAGTGGAGCTTATAGATGTGTAATGTATGCTTTATAACATATGGTTGTATATTAAAAGGTTCAAAGAGGAGTGTGTCTGTTGGTCCTCACCAGGCTGGTTGTTGAAGTCCAGGATGCGGTGGTGGGACTGCAGCAAGTCAGGGTTGCTGGACGACAGGCTGCCGCTGACTGGCAGCGCGGCCGGAATCTGTTTGGACTGCTTCAGGCCCACGATGCTGTCGTCCTGCGACTGGCCCACACCCACGTCGCTACGGAAACAGGAAGGGAGGGGTTGGAAAGTTCCACTGTCAGAGGATAAAGGGTAATGTTTTTACAGTAAAAGAAAATCAGAAAGAGAGGTTACACTGCTCAATACATCAAATTACAATTTATTTTTCACATGCGCCAAATACAACTGGTGTAGTAGACCTTAACGTGAAATGCTTACTTACAAGCCCTTAACAATACAGTTAAGAAAATATTTACATTTTTTTTTTTTCTTAAATAACCGGCATTGTAAATAAGAATTTGTTCTTAACTGACTTGCCTAGTTAAATATATTTGTTATAAATAAATCTTCATAAGAGGTGACACTGTTCAACACATCAGCAACACAACACAAAAAACATGAATAAGTCGAGCCTATTTTATTCCACACTCCAGTCCTCTAACTTTGAAGCAACCTTTTCCATTGGTCTCGGACGTCTCTTACTTGTATGGTTTTGGGGGCAGGATGCTGGTGAGCGTCTTGTCAAAGATCTTCTTGAGCTTGTTCCTTCCCCCCACCGTGTTGGCTTTGGCCTTCTTGCTGGCCTTCTCCAGGCCCATCACCTGCATTGAGGAGACAGGGACACCATTACATTAGGCGTTAGGAACGTCTTTACTAAGATAAAACCAGGGACATATTCATTAGGCCACACCACAGCTAAATGTTTTGCAACAAAAAAATAAAAACAAGCATTTCTGATTGGATAATGTCAGGTAGTACACCTTTCTGTTTCAGTCCGTTTGGTGCCTAATGAATACGTCCTTGATAACATACAAAGCATTATGGGTACTGTAGTCCATAACATCACCTGCTCAACATCCACTGCCAGGTCAGGAATGGAGTAGCGCGAGCCCTTCTTGATATCCCCGATCTTGGGCAGGTGTGCCGGGGCGCCATTCTTGCGGTCCACCTCTGGCGGCTCCTCACCCTCTGCCTCGTGGTCGTGCTCTGGTCGGGCAAGGAGCTCCTTGAACACTGGGTGGATGAAACGGGGGAAACGCTATCAACAAGGCAGGTCCTACAGGCCACTAGTTTTGTCGTACCTGGTCTATTGTTCAGTCGTGTGGTCAGGTGTCACAAAGAGGGACTTAAGAAAATGACAATTGGCTCAGAACAGGGCAGCACGGCTGGCCCTTAAAAGTACACTGAGAGCTAACATTAATGACATGCATGTCAATCTCTCAGGGCTCAAAGGAGAGATTGACTTCGTCACTACTTGTTTTTGTAAGAAGTGTTGACAAGCTGAATGCACCGAGTGGTCTGTCTAAACTCCTAGCGCACAGCTTGGACACCCATGCATACCCCACAAGACATGTCACCAGAGGTCTCTTCACAATCCCCAAGTCAAGAACAGACTATGGGAGGCGGACAGTACTACATAGTGCCCTGGCTACATGGAACTCTATTCCACAGTACTACATAGAGCCCTGGCTACATGGAACTCTATTCCACAGTACTACATAGAGCCCTGGCTACATGGAACTCTATTCCACAGTACGACATAGAGCCCTGGCTACATGGAACTCTATTCCACAGTACTACATAGAGCCCTGGCTACATGGAACTCTATTCCACAGTACTACATAGAGCCCTAGCTACATGGAACTCTATTCCACAGTACTACATAGAGCCCTGGCTACATGGAACTCTATTCCACAGTACTACATAGAGCCCTAGCTACATGGAACTCTATTCCACAGTACTACATAGAGCCCTGGCTACATGGAACTCTATTCCACAGTACTACATAGAGCCCTGGCTACATGGAACTCTATTCCACAGTACTACATAGAGCCCTAGCTACATGGAACTCTATTCCACAGTACTACATAGAGCCCTGGCTACATGGAACTCTATTCCACAGTACTACATAGAGCCCTGGCTACATGGAACTCTATTCCACATCAAGAAACCAACGCAAGCAGTAGAATAAGATGTAAAACACATAAAATACACCTTATGGAACAGTGGGGACTGAAGAGACTCGCACAGGTACAGACACGCATACGCCGCAATGGTATTATATATTTTGTATTGTAGATATGTAGAGGTGTAATAATGTTATATGATGTACAGTATTTTATTATTATGATTTGTGTGTAATGTAAGCATCTTAATGTGTTTGGACCCCAGGAAGAGTATCTGCTACCTTGTCAAGAACTAATGGGGATCCTTAATAATTACAAATACTGTGTGGAACATAAAAGCGTTACTGTTACTTATATTCTTCTATTAGTATTCAATTCATAGTAAGCCCTAATAACTCTTACCTAAAAGATTAGTTTTCACAGAAATTGACAAGTGGGTGTTGTTCCTCAGGATCTCATTGGCTTTCGTGAGCTGGACATTATCAAAGTTCTGCCCGTTCACCTCCAGAATCTGTTAAAAGACAAACAAAGATCCCATTACATATACATTAACATTACATACAGTATCAGCCACTTCCTCAATCCTGTTAATTCATGCAGGTGTCAAATCCACAACTCTGATGATGTAAGCGCCAAAACGCCAACCAACTGAGTCATTTCATCCCCCCCTTCTCTTCTGTTCCCATCTCCCTAACCTCTACATTACTGGTCTCCATCCCCCTAACCTCTACATTACCAGTCTAAACCCCCCCCCCCTCTCTCTTCTGTTCTCATCTCCCTAACCTCTACATTACTGGTCTCCAGTCTGATCTAAACCTCTACATTACTGGTCTCCACCCCCTTCTCTTCTGTTCCCATCTCCCTAACCTCTACATTACTGGTCTCCATCCCCTAACCTCTACATTACCAGTCTAACCCCTCTCATCTCCCTAACTTCTACATTACTGGTCTCCATCCCCTAACCTCTACATTACCAGTCTAAACACCCCCCTCTCTCTCTTCTGTTCTCATCTCCCTAACCTCTACATTACTGGTCTCCACCCCCTTCTCTTCTGTTCCCATCTCCCCTAACCTCTACATTACTGGTCTCCATCTCCCTAACCGCTCATTACTGGTCTCCATCATCTCTGTTCCCATCTCTCTAACCTCTACATTACTGGTCTCCATCCCCTTCTCTTCTGTTCCCATCTCCCTAACCTCTACATTACTGGTCTCCATCTCCCTAACCGCCATTACTGGTCTCCACCCCCTTCTCTTCTGTTCCCATCTCCCTAACCTCTACATTACTGGTCTCCATCCCCTAACCTCTACATTACCAGTCTAACCCCCCCTCTCATCTCCCTAACTTCTACATTACTGGTCTCCATCCCCTAACCTCTACATTACCAGTCTAAACACCCCCCCCCCCTCTCTCTTCTGTTCTCATCTCCCTAACCTCTACATTACTGGTCTCCACCCCCCTTCTCTTCTGTTCCCATCTCCCTAACCTCTACATTACTGGTCTCCATCTCCCTAACCTCTACATTACTGGTCTCCACCCCCCTTCTCTTCTGTTCCCATCTCCCTAACCTCTACATTACTGGTCTCCACCCCCCTTCTCTTCTGTTCCCATCTCCCTAACCTCTACATTACTGGTCTCCATCTCCCTAACCTCTACATTACTGGTCTCCACCCCCCTTCTCTTCTGTTCCCATCTCCCTAACCTCTACATTACTGGTCTCCACCCCCCTTCTCTTCTGTTCCCATCTCCCTAACCTCTACATTACTGGTCTCCATCCCCCTTCTCTTCTGTTCCCATCTCCCTAACCTCTACATTACTGGTCTCCATCTCCCTAACCTCTACATTACTGGTCTCCATCTCCCTAACCTCTACATTACTGGTCTCCATCTCCCTAACCTCTACATTACTGGTCTCCACCCCCCTTCTCTTCTGTTCCCATCTCCCTAACCTCTACATTACTGGTCTCCACCCCTTCTCTTTGTTCCCATCTCCCTAACCTCTACATTACTGGTCTCCACCCCCTTCTCTTTTGTTCCCATCTCCCTAACCTCTACATTACTGGTCTCCATCCCCCTAACCTCTACATTACTGGTCTCCATCTCCCTAACCTCTACATTACTGGTCTAACCCACATTACTGGTCTCCATCTCCCTAACCTCGACATTACTGGTCTCCATCTCCTAACCTCTACATTACTGGTCTCCATCCCCCTAACCTCTACATTCTGTCTCCATCTCCCTAACCTCTACATTACTTCTCCATCTCCCTAACCTCTACATTACTGGTCTCCACCCCCTTCTCTTCTGTTCCCATCTCCCTAACCTCTACATTACTGGTCTCCACCCCCTTCTCTTTTGTTCCCATCTCCCTAACCTCTACATTACTGGTCTCCACCCCCTTCTCTTCTGTTCCCATCTCCCTAACCTCTACATTACTGGTCTCCATCCCCTAACCTCTACATTACTGGTCTCCATCTCCTAACCTCTACATTACTGGTCTCCATCTCCTAACCTCTACATTACTGGTCTCCATCTCCCTAACCTCTCCATCTCCCTAACCTCTCTACTGGTCTCCATCTCCTAACCTCTACATTACTGGTCTCCATCCCCTTCTCTTCTGTTCCCATCTCCCTAACCTCTACATTACTGGTCTCCACCCGCACCTTCTCTTCTGTTCCCATCTCCCTAACCTCTACATTCCTGGTCTCCACCCCCCTTCTCTTCTGTTCCCATCTCCCTAACCTCTACATTACTGGTCTCCACCCCCCTTCTCTTCTGTTCCCATCTCCCTAACCTCTACATTACTGGTCTCCACCCCCCTTCTCTTCTGTTCCCATCTCCCTAACCTCTACATTACTGGTCTCCACCCCCCCCCCTTCTCTTCTGTTCCCATCTCCCTAACCTCTACATTACTGGTCTCCATCCCCCTTCATTACTGGTCTCCATCTCCCTAACCTCTACATTACTGGTCTCCACCCCCTTCTCTTCTGTTCCCATCTCCCTAACCTCTACATTACTGGTCTCCACCCCCCTTCTCTTCTGTTCCCATCTCCCTAACCTCTACATTACTGGTCTCCACCCCCCTTCTCTTTTGTTCCCATCTCCCTAACCTCTACATTACTGGTCTCCATCTCCCTAACCTCTACATTACTGGTCTCCATCTCCCTAACCTCTACATTACTGGTCTCCATCTCCCTAACCTCGTCATTACTGGTCTCCATCTCCCTAACCTCGACATTACTGGTCTCCATCTCCCTAACCTCGACATTACTGGTCTCCATCTCCCTAACCTGACATTACTGGTCTCCATCTCCCTAACCCCATTACTGGCCTCCATCTCCTCTCGACATTACTGGTCTCCATCTCCCTAACCTCTACATTACTGGTCTCCATCTCCCCCTCGACATTACTGGTCTCCATCTCCCTAACCTATACATTACTGGTCTCACGCAACACGTTGTAATGTTGAAACTGGGCATGAAACACGCTGTAATGTTGAAACTGGGCATGAAACCCGCTGTAATGTTGAAACTGGATATGATATCCACCTGCCCCTTCTTTTCCCTCTCCCTAACCTCGACATTACTGGTCTCAATCTCCCTAACCTCGACATTACTGGTCTCCATCTCCCTAACCTCGACATTACTGGTCTCCACCCCACCTTCTCTTCTGTTCCCATCTCCCTAACCTCTACATTACTGGTCTCCATAACCACTACATTACTGGTCTCCATCTCCCTAACCTCTACATTACTAGTCTCCATCTCCTAACCTCGACATTACTGGTCTCCATCTCCCTAACCTCTACTGGTCTCCATCTCCCTTACATTACTGGTCTCCATCTCCCTAACCTCGACATTACTGGTCTCCATCTCCCTAACCTCGACATTACTGGTCTCCATCTCCCTAACCTCTACATTACTGGTCTCCATCTCCCTAACCTCGACATTACTGGTCTCCACCCGCACCTTCTCTTCTGTTCCCATCTCCCTAACCTCTACATTACTGGTCTCCATCTCCCTAACCACTACATTACTGGTCTCCATCTCCCTAACCTCTACATTACTGGTCTCCATCTCCCTAACCTCTACATTACTGGTCTCCATCTCCCTAACCTCGACATTACTGGTAACCTCCATTACTGGTCTCCCCCATCTCTTCTGTTCCCATCTCCCTAACCGCTACATTACTGGTCTCCACCCGCACCTTCTCTTCTGTTCCCATCTCCCTAACCTCTACATTACTGGTCTCCATCCCCCATCTCTTTGTTCTCATCTCCCTAACCTCTACATTACTGGTCTCCATCTCCCAAACCTCTACATTACTGGTCTCCATCCCCTAATCTCTAAATTTGTTCTCATCTCCCTAACCTCTACATTACTGGTCTCCACCCCCTTCTCTTCTGTTCTCATCTCCCCCATTACTGGTCTCCATCTCCCTAACCTCGACATTACTGGTCTCCATCCCCCTCTCTTTGTTCCCATCTCCCTAACCACTATATTACTGGTCTCCATCTCCCTAACCTCTACATTACTGGTCTCCATCTCCCTAACCTCTACATTACTGGTCTCCATCTCCTAACCTCTACATTACTGGTCTCCATAACCACCCCCATCTCTCTACATTTGTTCTGGTCTCCATCTCCCTAACCTCTACATTACTGGTCTCCATCCCCCTAACCACTCATTACTTTGTTCTGTTCATCTCCCTAACCTCTACATTACTGGTCTCCATCTCCCTAACCACTACATTACTGGTCTCCACCCCACCATCTCTTTGTTCTCATCTCCCTAACCTCTACATTACTGGTCTCCATCCCCCATCTCTTTTGTTCTCATCTCCCTAACCACTACATTACTGGTCTCCATCTCCCCCATCTCATTTGTTCTCATCTCCTAACCTCTACATTACTGGTCTCCATCTCCCCCATCTCATTTGTTCTCATCTCCCTAACCTGGTCTCCATCTCCTAACATTACTGGTCTCCATCCCCCATCTCATTTGTTCTCCATCTCCCTAACCTCTACATTACTGGTCTCCACCCGCACCTTCTCTTCTGTTCCCATCTCCCTAACCTCCATTACTGGTCTCCCCCATCTCTTTTGTTCCCATCTCCCTAACCTCTACATTACTGGTCTCCACCCCCCTTCTCTTCTGATCTCCCATCTACATTACTGGTCTCCACCCCTTCTCTTCTGTTCATCTCCTAACCTCTACATTACTGGTCTCCATCCCCCATCTCTTTTGTTCTCATCTCCCTAACCTCTACATTACTGGTCTCCATCCCCCCCATCTCTCTTTGTTCTCATCTCCCTAACCTCTACATTACTGGTCTCCACCCCCTTCTCTTCTGTTCCCATCTCCCTAACCTCTACATTACTGGTCCCCATCCCCTAACCTCTACATTACTGGTCTCCATCTCCCTAACCTCTACATTACTGGTCTCCACCCCCCTTCTCTTCTGTTCCCATCTCCCTAACCTCTACATTACTGGTCTCCACCCCCCTTCTCTTCTGTTCCCATCTCCCTAACCTCTACATTACTGGTCTCCATCTCCCAAACCTCTACATTACTGGTCTCCATCTCCCTAACCTCTACATTACTGGTCTCCATCTCCCTAACCTCTACATTACTGGTCTCCATCTCCCTAACCTCTACATTACTGGTCTCCATCTCCCTAACCTCTACATTACTGGTCTCCATCTCCCAAACCTCTACATTACTGGTCTCCATCTCCCTAACCTCTACATTACTGGTCTCCATCTCCCTAACCTCTACATTACTGGTCTCCATCTCCCTAACCTCTACATTACTGGTCTCCATCTCCCTAACCTCTACATTACTGGTCTCCATCTCCCTAACCTCTACATTACTGGTCTCCATCTCCCTAACCTCTACATTACTGGTCTCCATCTCCCTAACCTCTACATTACTGGTCTCCATCTCCCTAACCTCTACATTACTGGTCTCCATCTCCCTAACCTCTACATTACTGGTCTCCATCTCCCTAACCTCTACATTACTGGTCTCCACCCCCCTTCTCTTCTCATCTCCCTAACCTCTACATTACTGGTCTCCATCTCCCTAACCTCTACATTACTGGTCTCCATCTCCCGAACCTCTACATTACTGGTCTCCATCTCCCTAACCCACAGTGCTGATGGCGCAAATCAGGTCTAATGGCCGTCTCTGGGTCAGTACTTAAAGAAACACTGGTCATAGATTTGACAAAAAAAGGTCTCGTTAAAATGAAAAGGGGAGTGAGATTGATAAGAGTATTTTAACTCTCGTGTTAGAGCCACTCATTGAGAAGGTTAGACAGGAGTATTGCAAGAGTAAACATACTTTGCAAGATGTTATGGTTCACATTTCCTTTGGGAAGCAGCTGCAACAAAGAGTTTAAGTTTATGCCAAAACAAAGCATAGCCAAGCAGGGTTTTCAAGCTGGCATCCTGGATTTAACGTAGGATCTTTTGCAAAGTATGAAAAATCACCAGTGAGCAAACTAGTCTAGTGAATCAGCACATGGTGGTAGCTGTCTGATGCGTGTTGAGCTTTCTGATGCAAAACATGGTGACATCAATCAGGTGGGTGCTACACTGCTATGTAATGCATTTTGAACATATGAAAAAACGCTATGAAAAGAATATCATTCTCGTTACTTCACCTGGTCTCCTCGTTTAAGGCCGGCCTCCGCGGCCTTGCTTCCAGGCTCCACGCTGTCGATGAAGATGCGGAAGCCCTTCTCGGAGCCCCCCAGCAGGGTGAAGGCTAGCGGGGCCTCCCTGGATGGCTTGGTCAGTGTCACTAGTCGCAGTTTGGCTTTAGCAGCGCAGGCAATGTTTAACAGTCTAAGGTGGCCGTACATTTTCTGTAAAGGAAAACTATGTTTAGTACCGTTATATTGCTCAATTCAGAGTTTGTGTTCATTTTTTGTATCTCAACTTCGTTACTATGTGGAATGAAATTAAAATTATAAATGAAATAATCTTTAGCATTTTAAATAGTGAAATAAGAGGCTAGCATAAGGCAAACATTTGGACAATTTGAATGCTTTGATAATATATAATGAGGGCAAATTAGGAGTAATGTTGAAACTGTACATGAAACCCGCTGTAATGTTGAAACTGGACATGAAACCGGCTGTAATGTTGAAACTGGACATGAAACCCGCTGTAATGTTGAAACTGGACATGAAACCCGCTGTAATGTTGAAACTGGGCATGAAACCCGCTGTAATGTTGAAACTGGATATGAAACCCGCTGTAATGTTGAAACTGGACATGAAACCCGCTGTAATGTTGAAACTGGACATGAAACCCGCTGTAATGTTGAAACTGGATATGAAACCCGCTGTAATGTTGAAACTGGATATGAAACACGCTGTAATGTTGAAACTAGATATGAAACCCGCTGTAATGTTGAAACTGGACATGAAACCCGCTGTAATGTTGAAACTAGACATGAAACCCGCTGTAATGTTGAAACTAGATATGAAACACGCTGTAATGTTGAAACTAGATATGAAACACGCTGTAATGTTGAAACTAGACATGAAACACGCTGTAATGTTGAAACTAGATATGAAACACGCTGTAATGTTGAAACTAGATATGAAACACTCTGTAATGTTGAAACTAGACATGAAACACGCTGTAATGTTGAAACTGGACATGAAACCCGCTGTAATGTTGAAACTAGACATGAAACCCGCTGTAATGTTGAAACTAGACATGAAACCCGCTGTAATGTTGAAACTAGATATGAAACACGCTGTAATGTTGAAACTAGACATGAAACACGCTGTAATGTTGAAACTAGATATGAAACACGCTGTAATGTTGAAACTAGATATGAAACACTCTGTAATGTTGAAACTAGACATGAAACACGCTGTAATGTTGAAACTTGATATGAAACATGCTATGCTTAACTGAGACACGGACCTCTCTCTCCAGATTGTTCTCAAACTCTTCTAGAAAGTGAGTCATTGCAGGGTCGCCTTCAAAGTCATTGAAGTGATTGTTCACCCACAGCAAGACTACCCGTGTAACCTGGGGATGCAAGAAGAAAGTCAGATTCATTCAAAGTAAAAAATAAGTGGATGGGCATGGGCTTGGATTGAATGTTAGCTTGTTATATACATTTATTCACATGTAGTCTGTGTGTGTGTGTGTGTGTGTGTGTGTGTGTCTGTGTCTGTGTCTGTGTCTGTGTCTGTGTCTGTGTCTGTGTCTGTGTCTGTGTCTGTGTGTGTGTGTGTGAATCTGTATGTACACTACCGGTCAAAAGTTTTAGAACACCTACCTCATTCAAGGTTTACTTTTTATTTGTAATATGTTCTACATTGTAGAATAGTAGTGAAGACTTCCAAACTATGAAATAACACATGGAACAATGTGGAAACCCCAAAAAATTAAAATCAAAAAATATTTTATGTTTTTCAAACAGCCACCCTTTGCCTTGATGAGAGGTTTGCACACACTTGGTATTCTCTCAACCAGCTTCATTATGTAGTCACCTGGAATGCATTTCAATTAACAGGTGTACCTTTTTAAAAGTTAATTTGTGGATTTTCTTTTTTTCTTCATGCGTTTCAGCCAATCAATTGTGTTGTGACAAGGTGGGGAGGTATACAGAAGATGGTCTTTTAACAGATAGGACCAAGTCCATATTATGGCAAGAACGGCTCAAAAAAGCAAATAGAAACAACAGTCCATCATTACTTTAAGACATGAAGGTCAATCAATACACAACATTTCAGGACCTTTGAAAGTTTCTTCAAGTGCCGTCGCAAAAACCATCAAGCTCTATGATGAAACTGGCTCTCATGAGGACCGGAAGACTCAGAGTTGCCTCTGTTGAAGAGGATTTTTTAAATTTCATTTTCAATTTGATTTCAGGATGAGTTCATTAGAGTTAGCAGCCTCAGAAATTGCAGCCCAAATAAATGCTTCACAGAATTCAAGTAACAGACACATCTCAACATCAACTGTTTAGAGGAGACTGCGTGAATCAGGCCTTGATGGTCGAATTGCCACAAAGAAACCACTACTAAAGGACACCAATAATAAGAAGAGACTTGCTTGGGCTAAGAAATACGAGCAACGGACATTAGACCGGTGGAACTCTGCCCTTTGGTCTGGAGTCCAAATGGGAGATTAATCGGGTCCAACCGTCGTGTCTTTGTGAGACGTGGTGTAGGTGAACGGATGATCTCTGCATGTGTATTTCCAACCGTAAAGCATGGAGGTGGTGTTACGGTGTGGGGATGCTTTGCTGGTGACACTGTCTGTGATTTATTTAGAATTCAAGGCACACTTAACCAGAATGGCTTCCACAGCATTCTGCAGCGATACACCATCCCATCTGATTTGTGCTTAACGGGACAATGACCCAACACACCTCCAGACTATGTAAGGGCTTTTTGAACAAGGAGAGTGATGGAGTGCTGCATCAGATGACCTGGCCTCCACAATACCCTGACCTCAACCAAATTGAGATGGTTTGGGATGAGTCAGACCGCAGAGTGAAGGAAAAGCAGCCAACCGGTGCTCAGCATATGTGGGAATTCCTTCAAGACTGTTGGAAAAGCATTCCAGGTGAAGCTGGTTGAGAGAATGCCAAGCGTGTGCAAAGCGATATCAAGGTAAATGGTGGCTATCTGAAGAATCTCAAATTATATTATATTATTATTATTATTAATATATTATATTATATTTATTTAACACTGTTTTTGGTTACTACACGATACCCTATGTGTTATTTAATAGTTTTGATGTCTTCACTATTATTCTACAATGTAGAACATAGTAATACAAAAATAAAATAAAAACTTCAATGAGTAGGTGTTCTAAAACATTTGAAAGATGGAGTATGTAAGCATGCATGCATCTGTGATATTATCAATGCTTTATCTATTACTGATGTAAGTACCGTCTAGCTTCCATTACAAATAAAATGACAAAAATAATACTTATCTGAAAAAGGATAGTAAAGTGAACTGGGATCTGACCTTGTCCCTGAGGCTTGGGTCGTGGAACCACTCGAGGAGCTTGTTGCCCACGACCATGGGGCTGGAGAGGAAAGTCCTGTAGGTCAACAGGAAGTCCTCGATGTAGGTGGGGTCCACCACAGAGTGCTCCTCTACCAGGTGCATAGTCAGACGCTCCTTCGTGCCCTATAGGAGATGGTGTATATTATCCTTTAGGTAACACTAAACGTCATATACATGGGCATTCATAACACATTACATTACATTACATTACATTTAAGTCATTTAGCAGACGCTCTTATCCAGAGCGACTTACAAATTGGTGCATTCACCTTATAACATCCAGTGGAACAGCCACTTTACAATAGTGCATCTAAATCTTTTAAGGGGGGGGGGTGAGAAGGATTACTTTATCCTATCCTAGGTATTCCTTAAAGAGGTGGGGTTTCAGGTGTCTCCGGAAGGTGGTGATTGACTCCGCTGTCCTGGCGTCGTGAGGGAGTTTGTTCCACCATTGGGGGGCCAGAGCAGCGAACAGTTTTGACTGGGCTGAGCGGGAACTGTACTTCCTCAGTGGTAGGGAGGCGAGCAGGCCAGAGGTGGATGAACGCAGTGCCCTTATTTGGGTGTAGGGCCTGATCAGAGCCTGGAGGTACTGAGGTGCCGTTCCCCTCACAGCTCCGTAGGCAAGCACCATGGTCTTGTAGCGGATGCGAGCTTCAACTGGAAGCCAGTGGAGAGAGCGGAGGAGCGGGGTGACGTGAGAGAACTTGGGAAGGTTGAACACCAGACGGGCTGCGGCGTTCTGGATGAGTTGTAGGGGTTTAATGGCACAGGCAGGGAGCCCAGCCAACAGCGAGTTGCAGTAATCCAGACGGGAGATGACAAGTGCCTGGATTAGGACCTGCATTAGGACACCTGTCATAACACCTGTATGTCATGACACCTTTATTAGGAAGATATGGTTTGGAGTCTAAAGGCTTACTCAATAATGAATGAACTCACCTTGATGACGATGTGTCCCTTCCTGGTGCCGGTGCGGTCCAGCTCACGGTGCTCCTTGACCATGACGATCTCGCCCTCCTCCTCCACCTTCTGCATGTTCTTCTCCACCTGGTTGAGGATGCAGCAGTAGTCCTGCTGCGCTATGCACACAAACTGGAACATAGGTGGAGGGAGAGAGAAAGTGAAATAGGAGGAAGTGAAAGAGAGAAAGTGAAAGTGAAAGAGCGTAGTAGTCAGCTTGGGGATGTAATGCTTTTTAAATCAACATGCCTGAGATACATTTTGAGCGAATCTATTTTAACACACCAATTAAATAAACACTCTCTCTTAGTGAATTAACTCAGCGTCTTCATTTAATTGGTTGGTACCTACTGGACAATGTATGGTGAACAAAAATATAAACGCAACATGTAAAATGTTGGTCCCATGTTTCATGAGCTGAAATAAAAGACAGTCTAAATTTTCTATACGCTCAAAAAGCTTATTTCTCTCAAATGTGTTTACATCCTTGTTAGTGAGCATTTCTCCTTTGTAGCATATCAAGAACATGATTAAACAGTATGATCATTACACAGGTAAACCTTGTGCTGGGGACAATAAAAGGTCACTCGTAAAATGTGTAGTTTTGTCACACAATGCCACAGATGTCTCAAGTTTTGGAGGCAGAGGACAATTGGAATGCTGACTGCAGGAATGTTCACCAGAGCTGTTGCCAGATAATTTAATGTTAACTTCTCTACCAATGTCGTTTTATGGAATTTGGCAGCACATCCAACCGGCCTCACAACCACAGACCATGTGTAACCACACCAGCACAGGACAGGACCACAATTGGCACAGCGTCGACTGGGTTTGGCCGGTGTAGGCAGTCATTGTAAATTAAAATGAGTTTTTAACCGACTTCCCTACTTAAATAAAGGTTCAAATAAAAAAAATAAAAAAATAAAAATGTCAAGCCTGCTTTAAAATGCAACAGCCTAATTGAGTAAGTAACAGGGGTGGAGTATATAACACTATTCAATATATGGGAGATAAGGCCCGTATGACAGGACAATCAACCGATTGGCTATTATGATGGACTGTCTCAGTGCTGAGCCTTACCTGACAGTCGTCCACCTTAGTCTTCATCACTCCCTTCATGTACTCCTTCTCTATGGTAGGGGAGACCCCGAAGCTGTTGCCCATACACAGGATCTCAGGCCTGGCCTCAGGGTACGTCACCTCCACCGAGCCATTCAGGATCACTGACCACGAGTCCAGCTGAGTTTGGAAAGACCACAACCACAAACAGTTAACAGTCAGAAATACTCAGTGATCATTCAGTGGACAATGGTTTAATACAGGGACAGGACACTGGAGTCCTCGGGGACTGGAGTGGTGTCACTTTGTCCCCATCCCGAGTGCAAAACAGCTGATGCATTCTAAAGTGAAGATCCTGATTAGTTGATTATGGAGTCAGGTGCGTTAGTTGGGACGGGGGCAAAGTGTGACACTAACCAGGCCCCCAGGGGACTGGAGTAACCCATCCCTGGTTTAATATCAGGCTGGGATCACATGTTAAAGGAAGATGAAGACAGCTATGAAGCTTTAAATACATTGTTTAATCACAATTAGCCTTAAGCAATTAGTTGGCCATAAGCTATTAGTTAGCCGTTAGTTAAATAAAATTTTATGAGTCACATGCGCCGAATACAACAGTGAAATGCTTACTTATGAGTCCCTAACCAACAACGCAGCACAGATAAGAAATAAAAGTAACAGGAAATTAAAGAGCAGCAGTGAAATAACAAAAGCGAAACGATATACAGGGGGGGGGGTACTGGGGCACCGTTTAGTCGAGGTAAAACGTACATGTAGGTTGGGTTATTAATAATGTACAGTTGAAGTCAGAAGTTTACATCCACTTAGGTTGGAGTCATTAAAACTTGTTTTTCAACCACCCCACAAATTTCTTGTTAACAAACGAGTTTTGGCAAGTCGGTTAGGACATCTACTTTGTGAATGACAAGTAATTTTTCCAACAATTGTTTACAGACAGATTATTTCACTTATAATTCACTGCATCACAATTCATGTGGGTCAGAAGTTTACATACATTAAGTTGACTGTGCCTTTAAACAGCTTGGGAAATTCCAGAAAATGACGCCATGGCTTTCGAAGCTTCTGATAGGCTAATTGACATAATTTGAGTCAATTGAAGGTGTACATGAGGATGTAATTCAAGGACTACATTCAAACTCAGTGCCTCTTTGCTTGACATCATGGGAAAATCAAAAGAAATCAGCCAAGATCTTAGAAAAAAAATTGTAGACCTCCACAAGTCTGGTTCATCCTTGGGAGCAATTTCCAAACACCATAAGGTACCACGGTCATCTGTACAGACAATAGTATGCAAGTATAAACACCATGAGACCACGCGTTCTGTCTCCAAGAGATTAACATACTTTGGCGCGAAAGGTGCAAATCAATCCCAGAACAACAGCAAAGGACCTTGTGAAGATGCTGGAGGAAACGGGTACAAAAGTATCTATATCCACAGTAAAACGAGTCCAAAATCAACATAAAGGCCGCTCAGCGAGGAAGAAGCCAGACTACGGTTTGCAACTATACATGGGGACAAAAATCATACCTTTTGGAGAAATGTTCTCTGGTCTAATGAAACAAAAATAGAAATGTTTAGCCATAATGACCATCGTTTTGTTTGGAGCAAAAAGGGGGAGGCTTGCAAGCCGAAGAACACCATCCCATCCATGAAGCACAGTGGTAGCATCATGTTGTGGGGGTGCTTTGCTGAAGGAGGGACTGGTGCACTTCACAAAATAGATGGCTTCATGAGGTAGGAAAATTACGTGGATATATTGAAGCAAAATCTCAAGACATCAGTCAGGAAATGAAAGCTTGGTCGCAATTGGGTCTTCCAAATGGACAATGACCCCAAGCATACTTCCAAATTTGTGGCAAAATGGCTTAAGGACAACAAAGTCATGGTATTGGAGTGGCCATCACAAAGCCCAGACCTCAATCCTATAAAAAAATGTGTGGGCAGAACTGAAAAAGCGTGTGCAAGTAAGGAGGCCTACAAACCTGACTCAGTTACACCAGCTCTGTCAGGAGGAACGGGACAACATTCACCCAACTTATTGTGGGAAGCTTGTGGAAGGTTACTTGAAACATTTGACCCAAGTTAAACAATTTAAAGGCAATGCTACCAAATACTAATTGAGTATGTGAACTTCTAACTAAAAAATTATAAAAAGCTGAAATAAATCACTCTATTATTATGACATTTCACATTCTTAAAATAAAGTGGTGATCCTAACTGACCTAAGACGGGGAATTTTTACTAGGATTAAAAGTCAGGAATTGTGAAAAAACTGAGTTGAACTGTATTTGGCTAAGGTGTATGTAAACTTCCAACTGCAACTGTACATGTAGGTGGGGCGGCAGATTGCCTAGTGATTAGAGCGTTAACCGAAAGGTTGCCGAAAGGTTGCCAGATCGAATACCCAAGCTGACAAGGTAAAAATATGTCATTCTGCCCCTGAACAAGGCAGTTAACCCACTGTTCCTAGGTCGTCATTGTAAATAATTATTTAAATAAAGGTTAAACAATATATAATATATACACATATAAATATATAATTAATCATTAGACACAAATGGTTCAATAGTATATAATACCCCCGTTTCTACACTAATAATAACTGATTTTACCCTTTTATTATGGATATAAAAAGATAGCAAATCATATTTTACAGCAAGGTATCACTTTCTCCCTTATAGCATCATCAACAACACATTTGACAATGCACTGAGGCAGTAGTGGACATACTACTAACACACACCAGCTCAATAGGATGTTATTCAACTTTGACTGGACTGCCCTTGAAGTGAACTGGACTTAAGGGTATGGCTCTGCACACTATGTTTGGGTGCATCACAGCGAAAAAATGACCAAAGTGGCTTAATTGAAAAGCCAGAGCCTGTCCAGACTGTTGATACAGTACAAGTGATCTCTCTTCTTGTCCCCTTGGGGAATCGTATGATGCTGGGAGGTGGCAGTCATTCGTGCTTAATAGAGCAGGGAGAAAAACTAAATTGAAAAAGAGAAACCTGCATTGGTAATGGCAAGGGCAAACTCCATGTCCCAGGCCATAGATGTGCAAACCAACATATATAATATAATGAAAGAAATACCAAAAGATAATTGGTATTTTATTTAAGACCGACTCATTCACGGCACACGCCTCCACATACAAACATACCTCTTCCCCGTCATTGAGTACGATGGTGCCGGCCCGCTCGACCACGGCAAACACCATGACGGCACACAGCTCCCTCCTCACAGACATGGTCATGTTGGCAAACGCTGGCAGCTGATGCATGAACTCCAGTAATTGCTCTGTGGAAAGGTTGGAGAGTGAGAGTAGAGAGGGAGAGGTGGTTAGGAAGGTCTTGACACAGTGGAGAGAGAGAGGACGAGCGTAGGAGGACTTGGCAGTCCTTCACTCTTCCTTCACCCTCTGTGTGGCTTTGGTCGAAAAAAAGGGCACAAGCTAGTGGGAGAGAAGGTGCATTAAATTCAACCCCACAAGTGATGAGTACCCAACAATGGGATGATTATCCACTAAGGCAAAGTATCAATTTAACTTTGATAGACAGAAAAAAACTGCATGAGCATAAAAGGAAAAGCGACCTTTTGCATTCACTTCGAAGTGTGTCTACATGAATCAAATCTCATTTGGGGCTTCAGCTTGGCTGTATAGGGCATTGCCTGTCCTGATTCCTGCCCCATGCATTTTTTTGGCTCCTTGAAATAGCTTGTTGCGGGAGCCAGGGAAGGACTCCATCCCTGTGCTAGGTGCAGAAAGTAAGTCTGGGGTGCGGGCTGACCTGTGCTTGGCATGGCAACAGTGTCGTGTGGGAATCCTGCGGAAGCACTGAAACTTTAATGCGCCGGGAGAGGAGAGGTGAGGACGTGCGACGTTGACCTAGAAAAGCGTGTCGGTAGAGAGAGCGGGAGGGGAGGGGCGGCGGGGAGTTTGTGGGGTTCGTCGAGGGGGACCGGGGTACTCTCTCACTCTCTCTATTTGCATCCACTAGATCAGCCACACATCACATCTACAGCTTAAGCTTCATGTGAGTAAATGTGAACTAATCTCTTCTTTTGGCTCCCTATCATTGTAGCTGTGCTGCTGCTAACAGGCCTATGATATCACAGTCTTCGTGTGGCAGTGCTAAAATAAATTCACCAAACGAAAGCATTGAAGCACGAAGGCCTGCAGATGGACACATAATCCACAGTAACTAGCTAATACAGAGGGGCAGGGTTGAGATACACCAAGGGCGGGGCACTGGGAGAGGGGGCGTCACTGTGCATTGTTTGATTAAAATCGTGAATGCTTGATTAAACTCTGATGAGCCTACAAAGGGGATTTCCCCTTAGTGAACAAAGCCAAATCTAATTGGCTCCCATTGCTTTTCCAAATGTCTTGCCAGAAAACAGCAAGCACTCACATACAAGGTATTCTTTAGCAGTAGTAATAGGCATTATAACTGTTGTTTCTAGATTTTAAGAGTTTAACGGTGGTGTGGAATAGTCATCCCCTTCTGTGTAATTGGAGCCAGGAAGCAACATAGCAAAGGGGAGGCACCCTGCCTAGCGCCTACACAACGGTAGGGGAAACACTGGCACGCCACAGCTAAATACATTTTGGTTCCCAGAACCTTGTGAGTAGGTTACTTTTGAATCAATCAAAGGGGAACCCTTGAGGGAATGTTAGGGGAACATTCTGTGTTCTAGCAGGGACTCACCTATGTCGTCATCGGTGCGGTCCATTGGGTCCTTCTCCAGGCAGTCCCGCACGATGTCGCGGCTCATGAGGGGGTCCGACGCTCGCTCAATGTCCTCCTCGTCATCGTCGTCCTCGGAGTCGACGGCGGTCTCGGGCAGGCCGCTGAGGTCCATGTCGCCTGGCTCGTTTTCCGTGGCCTGAGGGTCAGAGGAGAGGATGGATGTCAGTCAGTCACCCAGGATCAAGTCATCATGGATCAAGTCGTCCAGGATCAACAAAAACACAACGGCTTTCTCCATCATCATAACAACCACCATCAATCTTAGTTTTAATAACACAGAGTGCTGTGAAATGGTCACTGGTCCATACTAAGCATGTCAGCTCCATCCATCTACTCCGAGTAGTAACAGCTGCACACTGGTGGGCTGAGATGAGGTTGGTAAATCTAAATCAAGGTTTTGGTGCAAAAACTTCACATAAGGGCTGGTAAACAAAACAACGGCAAGAAGCAGACCGTTTCAATTCAATGCTTCAAAAGCAACAACAATGTCTGAACATCTAGCCTGTTTGGTGAGAATGATAGGTCTGAGAGACACACAACACTGCATACCAAAGCACCCCGCTATGCAAAAAACACCCAGCTAATTATTTCATATCTCTCCCTCTCCGGGCTCCCCATTTCCACTTTGACTGACAACCTCTGAAAGAGTGATAAAATATGTACGTAGCAAAGAGAGAAAAACGAACAAAAAGAGAGAGCAAAAGTAACAATTGACAATGTCACACTGATATTAATAGAGATCTTGGCACTGTGCATCCATCAAGGCTTCTCACATACTATAAATATCGCTGAGAGGCCATATTGTGTGTTTCATGCTCTCAAGACGAGCTCCTCCTCGGAACGAAATCCAGGCACGAAACAGGGAGATAAACTAAAAACCCTCCCCTCCTGTCGAGTGCTAAACGACTCCTCTTACCTGAATAAGGTGCCGAAACTCCAGTCTTTTCACTGAGAGAGAGGAAAACAATGTTGCCTTCGCAAACTGCCTGCAGCAGCCTAGTCCAAGACGCATCTTTAGCGCCCGGGCTGCCAGTCGTGTTTTTCAGAGATTCAAAGAGTCCCTGTCTCTCACCGAATGTAGCCCTATGTCATTTATCCTTAACCATCATGTGCAAATGCCTCATTAATGATTCAGGGTGCTGTCTGACTAGCCACTCAGGCGTCAGGAGGTCAGAAAAGTAGGAGGGGCAGGGGAGGGGCCTGATGGGGCGAGAGGGCAAAGGGGCGGGGTTATTCCGTTGGGGAAGGGGTTGGTAAGGTGTGGACTTGGAGTGAAAGAGGACAATCTGAAGATTGAGGTATGTCGGTTCCCAATGCGACAGGGAATAACTGAGGTGGTGAGATGGAAAATCCTAGAAAACAGCCATCAGTCTTCAGCTTGATATGAAAGTCAATGTCTACTGATGCCGAAACCCGGTAGAACACACAGCTATATTCCACATGAACAAACATTGTTGGCAAATCTCAGGAGACAAAAGAAAAGTAAAATGTCCTAAAATAGCAGGGAGCTAGTCCTCTCACAGTAGCATTAATTTACTAACATCGCTGTATGTCAATTCCATATTACCACCCACCTAGATTTATGAACCAGCCTTATAATAAACTAAATACTCGTAAGTAGTGCATCTATCATCATTTAGAAGTGTGTGCCTCGGGAGGTTGCAACACCTTCGGATTTGATTCGGACATCCTTTCCACTGAGTTACACAATGTTAGACAGCCCAGTGGGAACGCTGAACCGTTAAAAACGTCAAATGTTCTCGAAATACAGAGCACAAGTCAGAACCCCTCTGTGTGTGTCATCCATAAATGTGTGGTGAGCAAAAAAAGAAAGGGGTGTGGGTGGTTAATATTTCAACAGGGCTATTCTTGGATCAATGCTTTCAAGCCTCCTTCTGAAGAACCGATTTCATGATTTATTCAGAGGCAAAACAGTCTGCCATGTTTGCCAGGCAGTGACAGAGGATGCAGCTCTACTCTTCTCTCTGGGAGGAGAGACGATGGGGCAATCCAGCTGACATGGCTCGTGGATGAGAGGACTCCGACGAACAAGGGGCATCATCGCCAAGAGCTTTACCCTGGTAGACGTCCATCTTTGAATAGATCTTACACATACAGTCCTGTGATTTGGGTTGTCCTTAACTTCTCTAGGGTAGGGGGCAGCATTCGGAATTTTGGATGAAAAGCATGCCCAACTTAAACGGCCTGCTACTCGGGCCCAGAAGATATGATATGCATATAGATTTGGATAAAAAAACACTAACGTTTCCAAAACTGTTAAAATAGTGTCTGAGTATAACAGAACTGATTTGGTAGGTGAAAACCTGAGAAAAATCCATCCAGGAAGTAGTTTGTTTTTGTAGTTTCCTATTCATTGCCATTACCATATCCATTGACTTAGGACTCAAATTGCAGTTCATATGCCTTCCACTAGATGTCAACAGTCTTTAGAAATAGTTTCTGGCTTGTCTTCTGTTAAATGAGGGAGTAAGACCAGTCTGAATGAGTGGACTCTGCCGTGTCACAGAGCTTTTTCATATACGGTGTTGTCCTCAATATTGTAATGTATATACGGTGTTGTCCTCAATATTGTAATGTATATACGGTGTTGTCCTCAATATTGTAATGTATATACGGTGTTGTCCTCAATATTGTAATGTATATACGGTGTTGTCCTCAATATTGTAATGTATATACGGTGTTGTCCTCAATATTGTAATGTATATACGGTGTTGTCCTCAATATTGTAATGTATATACGGTGTTGTCCTCAATATTGTAATGTATATACGGTGTTGTCCTCAATATTGTAATGTATATATAATATATAATAATATATGTCCTCAATATTTATGTATAGACGCTGTTGTCCTCAATATTGTAATTACAGTCATGTTGTGCATACATTCTAATGTATGGGTGGTCCCAATATTGTAACCCACTACCCTGGCAATATTGTAATGTATATACGGTGTTGTCACCTCAATATTGTAATGTACCAACTGTTGCCACAGAAGGAATGTATATATGGTGTTGTCCTCAATATTGTAATGTATATATGGTGTTGTCCTCAATATTGTAATGTATATATGGTGTTGTCCTCAATATTGTAATGTATATATGGTGTTGTCCTCAATATTGTAATGTATATATGGTGTTGTCCTCAATATTGTAATGTATATATGGTGTTGTCCTCAATATTGTAATGTATATATGGTGTTGTCCTCAATATTGTAATGTATATATGGTGTTGTCCTCAATATTGTAATGTATATATGGTGTTGTCCTCAATACTGGAATGTATATATGGTGTTGTCCTTAATATTGTAATGTATATATGGTGTTGTCCTCAATATTGTAATGTATATATGGTGTTGTCCTTAATATTGTAATGTATATATGGTGTTGTCCTCAATACTGGAATGTATATATGGTGTTGTCCTCAATACTGGAATGTATATATGGTGTTGTCCTTAATATTGTAATGTATATATGGTGTTGTTCTTATCACAGAGTTATCCTAGAGACTGGCACAACAAATACCGATCAGCTGCTAACACATCAGAGTCCATTGATATTGTAATTCACTGACTACAAGTTCCTGTGTTTTCACGTTGTACCAACCCCTCTTTCACTCTATGCTCAAGGCCTTATAACAGATAACTCAAACATGCTTGGTGAATTGGCGCGGGCACTAGAAGTCTGCAGCACCCGGCCTCACCCTACTAGAATCCAAAGTCAAATGTCTGCTGTTTGCTGATGATCTGGTGCTTCTGTCACCAACCAAGGAGGGCCTACAGCAGCACCTAGATCTTCTAGACATGGGCCCTGACAGTAAATCTCAGTAAGACCAAAATAATGGTGTTCCAAAAAAGGTCCAGTCACCAGGACCACAAATACAAATTCCATCTAGACACTGTTGCTCTAGAGCACACAAAACACTATATATACCTTGGCCTAAACATCAGCACCACAGGTAACTTCCACAAAGCTGTGAACGATCTGAGAGACAAGGCAAGAAGGGCATTCTATGCCATCAAAAGGAACAAATGTCAACATACAATTAGGATTTGGCTAAAAATACTTGAATCAGTCATAGAGCCCATTGCCCTTTATGATTGTTAAGTCTGGGGTCCGCTCACCAATCAAGACTTCACAAAATGGGACAAAAACCAAATTGAGACCAACCAAATTGAGAATTCTGCAAAAATATCCTCAGTGTACAACGTAGAACACCAAATAATGCATGCAGAGCAGAATTAGGCCTATACCCACTAATTATCAAAATCCAGAAAAGAGACGTTAAATTCTATAATCACCTAAAAGGAAGCGATTCCCAAACCTTCCATAAAAAAGCCATCACCTACAGAGAGATAAACCTGGAGAAGAGTCCCCTAAGCAAGCTGGTCCTGGGGCTCTGTTCACAAACACACCCTACAGAGCCCCAGGACAGCAGCACAATTAGCCCCAACCAAATCATGAGAAAACAAAAAGATAATTACTTGACACATTGGAAAGAATTAACAAAAAAAACAGAGCAAACTAGAATGCTATTTGGCCCTAAACAGAGAGAACACAGCGGCAGAATACCTGACCACTGTGACTGACCCAAAATTAAGGAAAGCTTTGACTATGTACAGACTCAGTGAGCATAGCCTTGCTATTGAGAAAGGCCGCCGTAGGCAGACATGGCTCTCAAGAGAAGACACACAAAATGAGGTGGAAACTGAGCTGCACTTCCTAACCTCCTGCCCATTGTATGACCATATTAGAGAGACATATTTCCTCAGATTACACAGATCCACAAAGAATTCGAAAACAAATCCAATGTTGATAAACTCCCACTATCTATATCTACTGGGTGAAATTCCAGTGTGCCATCACAGCAGCAAGATTTGTGACCTGTTGCCACGGGAAAAGGGCAACCAGTGAAGAACAAACACCATTGTAAATACAACCCATATTTAAAGAAAGAAAGAAAGAAAGAAAGAGACAGACACAGAGAGAGAGAGAGAGAGACACAGAGAGAGAGAGAGACACAGAGAGAGAGAGAGAGTAGATGAGGGATTTAATGGAGCCGCTACAGCAGACCTGTTAATGAGGACCTAGCAGATGGCCCTAAGACTGGATCAGGGCCTGGGCACAGTAGAGCTTGTTCACAACCTGTCCCCACCCCTCCACATGTACATACGCCTGCGCGCACACAATATTTACTCTACACAGATTGTGTGTGCACACACAAACAGCAACAGACTGACATCGACTAATGCACACACACACACACACAAATGCACTCGCAGATACACAGACAGCAGGTTACAACTTCGGGAGCCAATGGGGTGCCTGCGTGTGGTAAGAGGATTAGGTGTGATTGGCTATGGGGCCTGACTTCAGTCACGAGATGGGGAGGGCGGGGGGACTGTTCTGTTATATTGGCATTCAAAGGGGGGATGTTGGTGGGACGTTGTTGGGAGGTTATGGGCCTATAAGGTTATGGGTTTCTCCATGGGCACATAAAGTGTGTTTGGGGGACTGTGCTTACCTGATATATGTCTGACAGGCTGCTGCTTCCAGAGTCGCTGGTGACACTACATCCTGAGTGGCTGGAAGACACGTGGGTCACCTGTGGGTGTAAGCCGTCGGCCAGGTGGAGTCGGCTGAAGTCTGCGGGGAGCTGCACACACACACGCCACACAAACAGACAGATGGTCAGTTTCACCCGTCTCAACCCACTCACACCACCCACGCATGGCTGCATTTAAAAAGGCACTTGGCTACACGGTGGGTGCAACACTTGTCGAGCCCAGACCAAAACATAGTCTATTTTAGATATTAGCTTTACGTAGATGATTGCATGGCATCTGAAGGCCTTTCGCCTCTGTGTAGGGCACAGGTGAAGTAAGGGGAACCAGTTCCAAAGTGAAAATGTAGAAATTATGCGACAGTGGGTGAGTTGAGTTCCCTGAGGGATTCTAGATGTAATTTATTTCAATCTTCTGCAGTTCATTTGATGTCCCTTTACATTCATTTAATTTCAATTAAAAAGGACTTAACACATCTCATTCTCCTGTGGGTTACTTACATAGCCGTCTGAATAGAACATACGTGAACACATTTTAATGAAGCCTGCACTTTAAACGCTAAACTACTTCCAAATAATGAATAATCAAACTAGCAGCTGTTAATTACATTTCCCACTTTCATGGCATCCATGGAGAACATTTAAAGAGTTTAACACAATCTACGTTTTAGTCCGAATACAAGAGGTATTTATTTAACATGAAAATAATCATTTATTTTAAAAACGTAGCTCAACATTTTAAGCCCCTCCGTAATAGCACCAATTACCCGACGCTTGTAAGTGCATACAACCAAGATCAATTCAATTTGAAAGCGCGGGCAGAGGGTTGGCAAACCTTGCCGTTCTGTTTCCTGTTCATATTTACTGAGCTCCTCGTGTGTATGGAAAGTAGCCCTAGGCCAAGCAGCCGGGGCAGTTGGGTAGCCCTAGGCCAAGCAGCCGGGGCAGTTGGGTAGCCCCAGGCCAAGCAGCCGGGGCAGTTGGGTAGCCCCAGGCCAAGCAGCCGGGGCAGTTGGGTAGCCCCAGGCCAAGCAGCCGGGGCAGTTGGGTAGCCCCTGGCCAAGCAGCCGGGGCAGTTGGGTAGCCCCAGGCCAAGCAGCCGGGGCAGTTGGGTAGCCCCAGGCCAAGCAGCCGGGGCAGTTGGGTAGCCCTAGGCCAAGCAGCCGGGGCAGTTGGGTAGCCCTAGGCGAAGCAGCCGGGGCAGTTGGGTAGCCCTAGGCCAAGCAGCCGGGGCAGTTGGGTAGCCCTAGGCCAAGCAGCCGGGGCAGTTGGGTAGCCCTAGGCCAAGCAGCCGGGGCAGTTGGGTAGCCCTAGGCCAAGCAGCCGGGGCAGTTGGGTAGCCCTAGGCCAAGCAGCCGGGGCAGTTGGGTAGCCCTAGGCCAAGCAGCCGGGGCAGTTGGGTTGCCCTACGCCAAGCAGCAGGGGTAGTCGGGTGCTGGGTCTTGCGTAAAGATGTAATTGACTTGGGTTCAAACCCGGGTATCGAGTAATTTCACAAGATTGTGTCATCCCGTTGAGCTAAAACATTGATAAGACTTCAGTACTAATGGCAACAAGCATGTATAATTACCAGACTCCAAGATACACTGTGGTGTTAAGTCACAGACTCATTCCTAGATATATGAAGATGACTGCGCAACATACAACCACCACAAGTCCCAGGGCAGAATTAGCATTAAAAAAAGGTAGAATCCGCAGTTGCTACATCCACTTTTGGACGTATAAATTAATGATTTGCGCCCATTGATTTTTTAAGAATATAATGTATAAATGCCTTGAACTTAGTTCAACTGTCACACTCCATGAGAACCTAAAAATAGAAGTTTATATTTACATTGGAGTAAAACAAACAAACATTGTATTGCCTCAACCAGGTTAAAACTATAATTTAGATTTTATGAATGCCATCCTTGCATCCATAGCTCTGTCTATAAATTTGAGTGGTTACGTTTCTCAAGGCCCATCTCTCAGCTTTTTACCAGAACAGAGCTGTGGTGGAAACTTTGTTTCAAGTACAGATTCTAGCTTTAAAGCTAAAGGTGCAAAATGGTGCGAAATCCCAAGATGTCCAACTAGTCTAGCAGAAGAAGAACAATGGAAAGTGCTATTCGCAATCTGGAGCATGAATCCACAAGCACATCTATCCAAACTGACCCAGGCCAATGTTAAGAGTGGAAAGACCATTAGGTTAAATGTATCAAAGGAAGACATAGGCTACTCCAAGAGGCATAGTTGAATATGAATATTTGAGTGTTTTAATGTATCTATTTATTACCACGCTCAACCATTTAAAGGAGGCGGTTGCTCCTTAAAGCCGACCCCCTGGCCGTGACACAGGCATTGATTTCTATTTCACCTTTATTTTGACATGGAGTCATGCATTCATATTTTAATCTTCACACCTAAAAGCCCAGCGCATGTGATACAAATAATGCTGCTCTTTATTTAGCCATCTTACATATTAAACCTTATTTGCTCCTCACAAATGGTGAATAACTCACTACAGGTTAATAAGAAGGATGTGCTTGAAAGGAGGCACATAACTCTGCATTGTTGGGTTGTATTGGAGAGAGTCTCAGTCTTCCCCCACACAGTCTGTGCCTGTGTTTAGTTTTCATGCTAGTGAGGGCCGAGAATCCACTCTCATATAGGTACAAGGTTGCAAAGGGCATCAGTGTCTTAACATCGAGATTTTCCAAGGCAAGAAACTCTGAGCGCAGCCCAATACAGATATCGTGCACAGGCTTCTGATTAAATCAAACTTTCATATAACCGTTTGTTGCAATTTCGATGAGGCTCTCTTGTTCAGATATCGGTAAGTGGACTGGAGGCAGGGCATGAAAGGGATAATGAATCTAGTTGTCTGTGTCGTCCGTTTCGGGAAAGTACCTGCGTAATTGTTTACCCAACTCACTTAGGTGCTTTGCTATACCACATTTGACATCGTCCGTAAGCTTGAGTTCATTTGCACACCCCTAAAAAAGTATCATACAATGGAAAGACCTGTGTGTTTTCCTTGTTAAAACCTCTTAAGGATCGGACCCTTTTTTTCAATTTTCGCCTAAAATGACAAACCCAAATCTAACTGTCTGTAGCTCAGGACCTGAAGAAGGATACGCATATTCCTGATACAACTTGAAAGGAAGCACTTTGAAGTTTGTGGAAATGTGAAAGGAATGTAGGAGAATATAACACATTAGATCTGATAAAAGATAATACAAAGGAAAAAAACATGCATTTTTTAATGTATTTGTTTGTACCATCATCTTTGAAATGCCAGAGAAAAGCCATACTGTATTATTCTAGCTCAGGCGCAATTTAGATTTTGGCCACTAGATCAGGGCGTCGCAGCCATAAAGGAAACGTGAGAAGCAGAAACGAACTGGAGAATAGTATTGCTCCAGATACTAGGCCTATACTCCTAACCATGCTCTTCACCACCACCACATGTGAGCAGGTAAACAGTCATGAAACATTAAAAGTATCATCCAAAATTAAGTCCCCCCCCAAATGATTGAATTTAAATAAGCACTATGTTGCTGATGGATTATGAGGAAACACCTTCGATAAGAGACATTCTTGGGGTCTCACATGGTTCACAAATGGAATAGATTGGATGTGGAATACATTTGGAGGTTCAAATCAGTTTGACTCGACATGTCCCTTGATTCAAGTTCATAGTAAATCTCAGACTCCATGTGTAGGGGTAGAGAGAGCCTGAGGAGGAGGGGTAGAGAGAGCCTGAGGAGGAGGGGTAGAGAGAGCCTGAGGAGGAGGGGTAGAGAGAGCCTGAGGAGGAGGGGTAGAGAGAGCCTGAGGAGGAGGGGTAGAGAGAGCCTGAGGAGGAGGGGTAGAGAGAGCCTGAGGAGGAGGGGTAGAGAGAGCCTGAGGAGGGGGGGTAGAGAGAGCCTGAGGAGGAGGCTGTAGAGAGAGGCTGAGGAGGAGGCTGTAGAGAGAGGCTGAGGAGGAGGCTGTAGAGAGAGGCTGAGGAGGAGGCTGTAGAGAGAGGCTGAGGAGGAGGCTGTAGAGAGAGGCTGAAGAGAGAGACTGAGGAGGAGGGGTAGAGAGAGCCTGAGGAGGAGGCTGTAGAGAGAGGCTGAGGAGGAGGCTAAGGAGGAGGCTGTAGAGAGAGGCTGAGGAGGAGGCTGAGGAGGAGGGGTAGAGAGAGGCTGAGGAGGAGGAGGCTGTAGAGAGAGACTGAGGAGGAGGAGGCTGTAGAGAGAGGCTGAGGAGGAGGCTGTAGAGAGAGGCTGAGGAGGAGGATGTAGAGAGAGGCTGAGGAGGAGGCTGTAGAGAGAGGCTGAGGAGGAGGCTGTAGAGAGAGGCTGAGGAGGAGGCTGTAGAGAGAGGCTAAGGAGGAGGCTGTAGAGAGAGGCTGAGGAGGAGGCTGTAGAGAGAGGCTGAGGAGGAGGCTGTAGAGAGAGGCTGAGGAGGAGGCTGTAGAGAGAGGCTGAGGAGGAGGCTGTAGAGAGAGGCTGAGGAGGAGGCTGTAGAGAGAGACTGAGGAGGAGGGGTCGAGAGAGACTGAGGAGGAGGGGTCGAGAGAGACTGAGGAGGAGGGGTCGAGAGAGACTGAGGAGGAGGGGTCGAGAGAGACTGAGGAGGAGGGGTCGAGAGAGACTGAGGAGGAGGGGTCGAGAGAGACTGAGGAGGACGAGAGAGACTGAGGAGGAGGGGTCGAGAGAGACTGAGGAGGAGGGGTCGAGAGAGACTGAGGAGGAGGGGTCGAGAGAGACTGAGGAGGAGGGGTCGAGAGAGACTGAGGAGGAGGGGTCGAGAGAGACTGAGGAGGAGGGGTCGAGAGAGACTGAGGAGGAGGGGGTCGAGAGAGACTGAGGAGGAGGGGTCGAGAGAGACTGAGGAGGAGGGGTCGAGAGAGACTGAGGAGGAGGGGTCGAGAGAGACTGAGGAGGAGGGGTCGAGAGAGACTGAGGAGGAGGGGTCGAGAGAGACTGAGGAGGAGGGGTCGAGAGAGACTGAGGAGGAGGGGTCGAGAGAGACTGAGGAGGAGGGGTCGAGAGAGACTGAGGAGGAGGGGTCGAGAGAGACTGAGGAGGAGGGGTATTAACATTGGTTGTAATGACTCAATCAACAGCTTTTTAAAGGTGGGAAAGGTGACGACTTGACTGTTCTGTTCCTGGAATAAACTTCCAAATTCTCCATATTCTACGGAGAGTTTTTCTGGTTACTAAATCACGCGTCAATATTCCTCACTTACAGTAGGCTATAAATGTTTTAATTAATTAGGAACCATCACAGAATTGTAGATTAGGCATATTATGAGTAGTAGTAGAGAGCACACCAGGTCAAGGAATTTAAATAGTTGGTGTAGCACTTCGAAACAGTGACACGTTATTCAACAGACTGAAAGCCAAACCAACAGCCTAAATTGGTCTTCTCAAAGCAGAGGCTGTGGTGTGCATGTGTGTATGCATGCATGCATGCGTGCGTATACACGCAAGTGTGTGTGTGTGTGGCCCACACCCCCAATACATTCACACTCAAAATATCATTGTGAATGTGATGTCATTACAGTGTGTCAAAGATGGCCGTCTCATTTCATTAACTGGCTCAGTGCACAGAACCAAATGATTCACCAGGTGGGCTAAAGCCAGAACCAGGCCACAAGCCTGGTCACAACCCCACTGAACCCCCTTCAGCAGAGTAGAGACGCACTATTAGTGGATCCTGAATGGTGTTACAACGATGAAGATCTTATACAATTGCAGTCTGCAATGAACCAACTGAATGACATTCCCTGGCACTATGTATTTAGTGGAAATATTGTTTTTCCATGACTGGACACTGAGTTGATACACATGAACTACAACTGCAGTCTGTATTGGACATCACTGATATTTCATGGCACTATAGAACACGGGGCAACGTTATTGTATTTTCATTTAACGAAGACAAAAATCAATGCCGCCGATAAACCGGGGCACAACATTATTGTCCTATTGGAAATCAACGCTACCTACAGACTAGCCTGAGATGGACTGCATTTGAATGTGTGGTGGAGCAGATTGCCGATTCCACCCTGATGTGGACTTGCATGGTGGATAAACAGAAGAAAGAAGCGATTAGGGCCGGGACGATAACAGTACCGCGAAACTCGTTAGTATCGTGGCAAGGACACAAACCACAAACTAAAGTGGATTTAACTTCTTTAGGAAAACAGCCCAAATGTTGGAAACAAACATCATTATGTTGTCATCCACAATACTGTACATACAGCAGTTTTTTTTTTAAATAGCAAAGAGTGAGCTGCTTTGTGTTTTCATTTTAGCCATGGAATATATACGGCGATACTGGTATCACGGCCCAAGCAGCGATGGGAGCTTCATCAATATTGGAGTATTTGTTACCAGACGTTGGGAGTAGTACACACATGGTCGATAGCCACGTGTCAATAGCAATATCCTGGCTGTATCCCTACCCACCTGGGTGGTCCTCCTCCTCTCCAACCCCCCACTGCTGTCCCTTCTATGCCCTCTCAACCCCACTCGCTCTCCTTCTCTCCTAATTGAGGTCATCTATCCATCCGTCAGTCAGTCAAGGCAGCACAGTACTCATTCCAGGAGCATGGGGGTTAAATGGCCTTCTGTTCATTGGCCAGTTCGGAGAAAATGGATGCTAACAACAAAAACATCCGCAAACAACAAAAAGGTATCCAAAAACACACAATTCACCTATATGTAGGCCCCGCGTGTGACCCTCCCTTCTGATCGAGATATTCTGGGAACAAATCTAAATAATGAAATCAGCTTTCCGGGGCAGAGCCCAAAATATTTACAATCAGATGGTCATGAGGGGATTGAAGCAGGAGCATCATCTAACACTAGAGCCACAACACTGCAATCATTTGTGCCTTCCATGGTGAGCAGATGTGGAGCTCGCTCCTCAAATGATACTGTAGACCTAATGACCTAGATAGCCGCATTGGCGGCTGCCCCATGGATGTGGATGGAAGTGCTGGGCTGGCCGCGACTCAACCCAATTACAGTACAGGGTGGACCGTGAAACGAGGTCTGGGACTGTCGGACTTGGGTGAACTAGCTGGGGAGGCTATTCTTTCAACCTGGAGACTGCCTCGGTTTTTCGGATGACTGCCTTGCCTGGTTCACCAATTACTTTGCAGACAAGAGTTCAGTGTGTCAAATCGGAGGGCATGCTGTCCGGTCCTCTGGCAGTCTATGGGGGTGCCACAGGGTTCAATTCTCGGGCCGACTCTTTTCTCTGTATATATCAATGATGTCGCTCTTGCTGCGGGCGATTCCCTGATCCACCTCTACGCAGACGACACCATCCAATATACTTTCGGCCCGTCATTGGACACTGTGCTATCTAACCTCCAAACGAGCTTCAATGCCATACAACACTCCTTCCGTGGTCTCAAACTGCTCTTAAACGCTAGTAAAACCAAATGCATGCTTTTCAACCGATCGCTGACTGCACCCGCATGCCCGACTAGCATCACCACCCTGGATGGTTCCGACCTTGAATATGTGGACATCTATAAGTACCTAGGTGTCTGGCTAGACTGCAAACTCTCCTTCCAGACTCATACCAAACATCTCCAATCGAAAATCAAATCAAGAGTTGGCTTTCTATTCCGCAACAAAGCCTCCTTCACTCACGCCGCCAAGCTTACCCTAGTAAAAACTGACTATCCTTTCCGATCCTCGACTTCGGCGATGTCATCTACAAAATTGCTTCCAACACTCTACTCAGCAAACTGGATGCAGTTTATCACAGTGCCATCCGTTTTGTCACTAAAGCACCTTATACCACCCACCACTGCGACTTGTATGCTCTAGTCGGCTGGCCCTCGCTACATATTCGTCGCCAGACCCACTGGATCCAGGTCATCTACAAGTCCATGCTAGGTAAAGCTCCGCCTTATCTCAGTTCACTGGTCACGATGGCAACACCCATCCGTAGCACGCGCTCCAGCAGGTGTATCTCACTGATCATCCCTAAAGCCAACACCTCATTCGGCCGCCTTTCGTTCCAGTACTCTGCTGCCTGTGACTGGAACGAATTGCAAAAATCGCTGAAGTTCGAGACTTTTATCTCCCTCACCAACTTCAAACATCAGCTATCTGAGCAGCTAACCGATCGCTGCAGCTGTACATAGTCTATTGGTAAATAGCCCACCCATTTTCACCTACCTCATCCCCACACTGTTTTTATTTATTTACTTTTCTGCTCTTTTGCACACCAATATCTCTACCTGTACATGACCATTTGATCATTTATCACTCCAGTGTTAATCTGCAAAATTGTAATTATTCACCTACCTCCTCATGCCTTTTGCACACATTGTATATAGACTCCCCTTTTTTTTCTACTGTGTTAGACTTGTTAATTGTTTACTCCATGTGTAACTCTGTGTTGTCTGTTCACACTGCTATGCTTTATCTTGGCCAGGTGAGAGTTGCAAATGAGAACTTGTTCTCAACTAGTCCACCTGGTTAAATAAAGGTGAAATAAATAAATAAAAAATAAAAAATAGAGGCTGAACCAAGGTAGATAAGGTAGAAAGATTGTGATGTTGGAGGACCACATACGGTGGGAGCTATTCCCAGAGTTCCCCCTGGCCAAAGACCTTGGCGGTGGGCGGCTTATCACTTTCATGAGCTGGGCGGGTCAAGAGACGAAAGCCGTTTGCGCTAGGTGTCCGATTAAAACGGGACGGATATTCTCTCTGCCGAGGCTTACCTCACCCTACCTTGTGATACTACTCTACACAGCCGGAGCCCATTGATTGACACACAACATGGCTGGCGTGGCACAGAGATATGAGAGAGAGATAGAAACAGTCTTACCAACCAACACACAAGAAACCTATTATAATGTAACTTTGCTGCTGACAATCACCTACTACTCATATTGCAATCCAAACATCTATAAAAACTGGGGCTTTTAAATGGACAGGAATTATACTGAACAAAAACATAGCACCATTCAAGAATTCCAAAGATTTTACTGAGTTACAGCTCATATGAGAAAATCCGTTGATTGAAATAAATTCACGAGGCCCTAATCTATGGATTTTTCACGACTGGGAATACAGATATGCATCTGTTGGTCACAGTAACCTTAAACGAAAAGGGCCTCACAATGTGTCTAAGGATCTTGTTACTGTATTTCTGTGCAGTCAAATTTCCATCGATAAAATGCAATTGTGTTCGTTGTCCGTAGCTTATGGCTGCCCATACCATAACCCCACCGCCACCATGGGGCACTCTGTTCACAACGTTGACATCAGCAAACCGCACACCCACATGAAGCCATGTACTGCCAAATTCTCTAAAATGATGTGGAGGCGGTTTATGTTATTCTCTGGCAACAGCTGTGGTGGACATTCCTGCAGTCAGCATGCCAATTCCACGCTCCCTCAACTTGAGACATCGGTGGCATTGTGTTGTGTGACAAAAATGCACATTTTAGAGAGGCCTTTTATTGTTCTCAGTACAAGGGGCAACTGTGTAATGATCATGCTGTTTAATCAGCTCCTTGATATGCCACACCTGTCAGGTGGATGGATTATTTTGGCAAAGGAGAAATGCTCATTAACAGGGATGTAAACAAATTTGTGCACAAAATGTGAGAGAAATAAGCTTTTTGTGCATATGGAACATTTCTGTGATCTTTTATTTCAGCTCATGAAAAATGGGACCAACACTTCACATGTATTTATATTATTGTTCATTGTATATTACAGAGTGACCGGTAGCGAGAGAGACCGGTAGCGAGAGAGACCGTGACAGAGGGAGAGAGAGACAGAAAGAGAGAAGCAAATAGATGCACTAACTCATAATAGCCATGCTACTATGACAACCACCTACTCTCACTAAATAGACATGCTATTTCCACATATTAGTCATGGGCATGATGTCACTGCTCCAGAAAGATGATACTCTTATGTTTGTAGTCTCCCACTGTTTCGCTAATTAATATGTGCATTATATTAATATTATAAACTAGCCTACTTCTTGCTTGCTGAGGAGATGGAGGGAGGTGAGAGAAAGAAAGAGGGTAGAGAGAGAGAGAGAAGGTTAAATCTGTGTGCCTGATAGATGTAACTTACCCTCCCCAATCCGTCCATCTCTGTGATGTACAGCTAGGCAGGAGGCCTCGGAGGGTTGATTGATACCAGCGGTTGATGGCAGCTGATCAATTCACCTACAGCTCAAGTGCAGATCGCTCAGTAGCCTACAAATGTCTCCCTGATCGCTGTCTCGAGTTTGGCTGTCACTACTAGCACCATGGACAGCAGCCCACACGAAGGCTGCCCCATCAACCCGCACATCACAACACACCCAACCTTGCAAAAACGAATCTACAGTACCTGTAGGCTACTGCATTTGCACGAGACATTGGCTAACCTTTTTTTCCTAGGGGCACATCATGCACTTAGGATCAAATACTTTGATTGCATCATCAAAATGCATGAGGAACACAGACACTCTGGAGTCATGGTCGTAAACATTCCACCCTGCCTTGCAACGAGAGACTGACAGCGAGCACATGGCCATGGTGACTAGCCTACACCACTACTGCCTCTAAATAAAGGTTGTGATTCAATGTGTCCAGGCTCCGGTCTTGCGCTGGGTTATAGTGGGCTGGGCCCTGCATATTCATTCATCTTGGCACGGCTCGAAAGAAACCTGATGCGCAGCCATTATAGGGTACGTAATCATATCCAGAGAGTGGGTCATAGAGCAAAATAAATGCGCACGTCGATACTTACCAGGTTTTTATCTTGCTGGCTCGGGACTCCATGGCTGGCGGATGCTGCTAATGGTTTCATAATGACACAATATATGCTGGGCTAAAATGTAACATTCTTTATCCAGCCATCTATACCGCAGCGCGCCTCTCCCCCATCTTCCTCCCCTCTCGGCTATCCACCGGGCTTCTCGCTCTCTGGGAAGAGAGGGGGTGACGCTAAGGGAGTATCCGCCGAAGCTGGCCACGGTTTCAGACGCACCAGCAGCCCTGTATCGGGGTTAACTCCAGCCTGCACAGCCCCCCGCTATGGTCTGCCAACGCAAGGATGCAAAAAAAGGAAAGAGAGTGAAAGGTCTGACTACCCAAGAGGATGCTGGTCGTGCCTTCTTTCTTTTGATACTGATGCCAACTAGGTAGATTCCTCCTCCAATGAGCTCTGGTGTGTGGATCATAAAGCCGGAAAAAGAAAAAAAAAAAAAAAAACTGGCTAAAATGGCTGACAGCACTTTCACTCACGTTCGCTCCCTCATCCTACCTCATTTTCTCCCTCCCCTCCCTGCTCTGCTCTCTGTCGATGGTAGGCTGGCTGTACACACACACGCGCACATCCACTGGCTGTGCACATCCACTGGCTGTACACACACACACACACACACACACACACGCACGCACGCACACCCACGCACCGACTCGCTCACTAGGCTTTACGCACCATTAGATTAGTCTGAAATCTAGGAGCCACCGCCTCCGTGATGCTTTGTTAACACTACTCCTGGTTCATTTGTCGACCAAAGCAGGGGGACGTGTATGAGTCTGTGTGTATTGGGGAGGGGTGAACGGGCGATTGAATAGGGACCTCCCTCACTGAGGCTGAGAGAGCAGCCGCTGGTGCCTGCTGTTCTACACCCACAGTCTACACAGCTTAAAAGGAGGAGAGGGATAGAGAAACAGAAGAGGAGAGATTGAGGGAGGGGTGGATGTAGGGAGAGGAATGAGGATGAATAGGCTAACGAGAAACAGATAATAAACAGAGAAAATAGGCAGGGAACAGAGGATGCAAAGGAGAGCAACACACAGAAATCAAAAGGGGTCAATGGAGAGAGGGAGAGAGAGAGGAGCCCAGAGAGAGTAATGCCATTATCACTCTCACTTCAGCAGTCAACCAAGGCTGCAGCCAGTTGGCATGGCAACAGAACCAGGGAAAGCCATTTCCTGGGCAGATAGAGGAGAGGAAAGGAGGGCCCTATTCAGACAGCAGGTAATAAAACAAGAGGAATATGGATTTGGAGACAAATGGTGTTGCTTTGAATCGCTTTAAGTCAGTATGACAATGTCACCCGGAGTATAGTAACCATGGCAACTGAGCATGACCTGCCCCCGCGGGGCGTTTGTTGGTTGCTGTGGTGACAGAAGCATAGGGACAACAACTTGTAGGGAGTGTGAGAGAGAGAGAGAAGGGGGCACACATTTGTGTCAGAGAGAGTAGCAGTCTGGTCACCGACCCCCCCATGTGGTATCCCATTGCAGACAGGGCTGTGGTATCCCATTGCAGACAGGGCTGTGGTATCCCATTGCAGACAGGGCTGTGGTATCCCATTGCAGACAGGGCTGTGGTATCCCATTGCAGACAGGGCTGTGGTATCCCATTGCAGACAGGGCTGTGGTATCCCATTGCAGACAGGGCTGTGGTATCCCATTACAGACAGGGCTGTGGTATCACATTACAGACAGGGCTGTGGTATCCCATTGCAGACAGGGCTGTGGTATCCCATTGCAGACAGGGCTGTGGTATCCCATTGCAGACAGGGCTGTGGTATCCCATTGCAGACAGGGCTGTGGTATCCCATTGCAGACAGGGCTGTGGTATCCCATTGCAGACAGGGCTGTGGTATCCCATTGCAGACAGGGCTGTGGTATCCCATTGCAGACAGGGCTGTGGTATCCCATTGCAGACAGGGCTGTGGTATCCCATTGCAGACAGGGCTGTGGTATCACATAACAGACAGGGCTGTGGTATCACATTACAGACAGGGCTGTGGTATCACATTACAGACAGGGCTGTGGTATCCCATTACAGACAGGGCTGTGGTATCACATTACAGACAGGGCTGTGGTATCACATTACAGACAGGGCTGTGGTATCACATTACAGACAGGGCTGTGGTATCACATTACAGACAGGGCTGTGGTATCACATTGCAGACAATGACCACACATGTGCGGTATGCCTGGTGTGTGTATATACTGTATGCATGCACATACAGTATGTACATGGAGTGTATAACTGTGTGTGTCCAGGATACACCCATACTACTAGGTAGGCTTCTGGTTATTGGAAACACAAAAGCCCCAGTCAAATATGAGGCCAGTGGGCCAGGCTTGCTGACAGAGACTGAGATGTGAGAAGAACAGTGCTTTAAATGGCACAGGGAACAATGGCTTAAAGGGTATTTCAAGGCCATGTCCCAATGTATATATTCCCTACATAGTCTGTATAGTCCCTGGTCAAATGTAGAACACGATATAGGCAATAGGGTTGGAGCTGAGCTGATATTTTCAAATTACACAATAAGAAACTGCCAATCTGGGCAAATAGGAAAACCCAGCGGTGTTCCTACAATGACAGTCAAAACTATGTGTTGCCACCGTGCTGCCTTTCTTCAACATCAGATGTCCTTCCATTAGCAAGTGATCTATGGTGGTTCTTGTTATTGCAGGGTTGGATAGGAAAACAAATTCTGATCTGCTCTGATGCAGATCAATCTAGGGTCAACAGAATAGTAAACGCTACATTTGCATGTTGTGTGTATTGAGTCGTTCTGGAAAGGGCTATTTGTTCACGCACACACTGTATAGTTATTACATTGAGAGAATACGTCGAAAGCAGGGGTGGTATGTATTATTGGCCGGCCTCTAGCCAACCAATAGGACATGAATCTCGTCACCCTCTCCAGCCCCCACACGATTAAGTCATGCATCGCCAAGCTCAGGTGCCTTCTTCTGGTGCTGATGGCTTGATCATTAGCGTTGTTGGCAACAATCACCAGGGGCACTGGGGCGTCATTATATCATTACATCACTGCGGTGGGGATCGAGTCTGGGGACAAGAGCCAGACACTCTCGGTCACCCTTTAATGGCATCCTATTCCATACATAGTGCACGAGCTACTTTTGACCACTACTACTTTTAGTGCACTGTGTAGGGAACAGGGTGCCATTTGGGATGTAGACTATGGGGTTGACATTCTGCTGAACAATCTCAATCTAAATACAAAGGAAAGGTAGGGGCGCATTGATTGTAGTTGATTGTGACACTGATGTGACAGTGCAAATGGAGCGTAACATTAATGTAGTCACAGATTCAGTTGAAGGGGGGGCGGTGAGCCTTTCGGCGTCAGCCATTTCTAATGTTCCCTGCTAACCACTATGGCTATAAGTATGTTCCATGCATTATGGGCTTGGATCACGTGATGCTGTTTGCCTGTTGATGCATAGCATTTGGGTCGTAAAAAGCTCATTACCACGGTAAGGGAGATAAAAGCACACACTCTCATACAGTATGTACAGAGACATGCTGTAGGGGGACATACAAGGCACATAAGCTTTTTTTCCCTTCATGTGACTTTTTCCAGTTGAAGCATTTACAGTCAGTTGTATCATTAACAATGTGCACACTGACAAACATTTTGGGGAAAGTAGCCTTTATTTTTTTTCTCTTCATGACGAGTAAAAGTGTTTCAGACGTTTACTTCCCCATTCAGACAGTACAGTAGCTGGTCATACTACCAGTACAAAGACGAGTCTCCTCAGCTAAAACCCTCCTTTCTACCCAGTCAACATCTTTTCTACAAGTCAAGTACCAGTCAAAGCCAGTACAGACACTGCCAGATAAACACTGAAAATACACGTTTCAAAAGGTTAACCAATGCAAATGCTCTTATCACTGAATAACATTGGCTACTTAAGAAATAGAGAAATAGCATACAAAGACTAGATCTGTTACGGCTGGCTTTAAATCTAAGGCTTCGATAGACTGTAGTTTTGCAAATGGTTGATTATTCCAAATAATATAAAAACCTTGCTAATAACCGGTTAGCATCCGTCAAACTAACAAAAGCGGCTAGAACGGATGCTTCCACACTGCCGGTATCGATCTTGACGTTGCAATTTCTACAGTACATTATGCATGCTACCTTAGCTAATTAGCATGCATGAGAAACAGTCTTGAGCCTTGTTAAATAGCAGACTGTGCATATCAATAAGGGGCCAGGCCTGTGACTTACAGAAGAAGAAAAAAAGAATACACTGCTACCGTCTGCTCCTCTAGGGTTGACTTCCTGTCAGAGAACACAAGAGGCTACTGACTATTTGTTCCCACGCCACCTGTGCCAGTTCAAGAGGTGTCAGGGTATTGTGCTGCTGTTGGCACGCGTTGGCACGGGCTCCGTTTCCTTTTCCGGGCAGGAAGTGGAGAGGATTTCCTAGCCGAACACGGAAAGGAGTGGCCCACTAGGATATGAGGGGAGGGGGAGGAAGAGGCTTTTGAAACAATAGTCCCAAGAATCCTCCCAAGATGTAGGGCAAGTTAGCAGGAGAAAAACCATTCAGAAGGATAGGAGTAGACACCCCTGTCTTTACTAAGATGTGTGTTAGGAACACACTAATGTGTTCGGACATTGAACATTTGTTTACTCAGTCTGCAAAATTGATGAGTGGCTCTGAGAATTGTGCAAGTAAGACCAACGGTGACTTGTGTTTAACCCTACAAATTAACAGTGCTTGGTGAAGACCACCAGATATTAGGAAAGGTTGGATACCTAGTGAGTTGTACAACTGAATGCCTTCAACTGAAATGTGTCTTCCGCATTTAACCCAACCCCTCTGACTCAGACCAACAGTAACTTGTGTTTAACCCTACAAATGAACAGGGCTTGGTAAAGATCACCAAATACTATACTCCACCATTAGATCAGCAACAAAACATTTTATTTTTGCTGCGTGTGACTGTGTGTGACCTACTGAGGGACTACATGAGATTGAGCAAGGAGATGAAGAGTATCGAGACAGTTCCAAATTGGGTTAAAGGATTACTATGGAAGGTCACCAACTATGACTTGATAACACTCTTTCACCGACTATCTTAAAGTAAGCCAGGCACTATGTCTCCCACACCTTCCCCCAGTCTCCCTGAGAGGAAACAGGAATATGAAAAAGAGAGGAGGGAAAACATACACACTGTCCCAGCCAGGCATACCCTGCTTGTGACAACAGGACAGCCATGATGTCATTGTCCAATGATGACAGAGACGGGGACAGTGAGAGAGATTAGATGGCCTGATATCACCCCCACCTAGAGCCCATTTCCCTCCACAGGCCTACGTTTCTTTCTACTGATCTTCAAATGTCTAAGTATAGTAAAGAAAAGGAAGAGGAAATGAGAGAAGGAAAAAAGAAAATGTTTTTCTCTGGTTAGTCCCTGGTCAGTCATTAATAGTCCTTGGATCTGTCTGTATCACTTGTCAGTCCCTGGTTGGTCATTACAGTAGTCCATGGATCCGTCTCTGTGGTAGTGTAAATCCTTTCAACCTGAGGCTCTTGTGTCCATGCCGCAGCTGAACCTAGGTACAGAACAGAATTTCAAAAAAATAAAGTTCCTAAAATAGGACCCCTGCTTTTCCACGGGCACGTCTGTCTAACAGGTTAGTCTCGCTCCTCTCTTTCGTTTTGGGCCCGGCTCACCTAGCTCCTATTCTTAACCCTCTCGAATCAGATTCCGTCCGGCGCAGGTAGCATCCTGGAGCCAAATCGGAATATGGGGATATTGGAGTATCGGAATATGTGATAGATAAGGTCTGAGTATCACTCATTAACTATAGTATCCTCAATCTAAAGCAATAGCCAACTTATAGGGCTAACACAAAAACACTGTTCTTCACAAAAGCATTGTTCTGCAAGAATGGATAGTCTTCTAGGCTATTCAACTCATGACTTGGGTTCATGTACGTAATCAACACAGCAACGTTCACGCAACAATTAGAACTGTTCAGACAGTGCACTAGAAAATATAGATTTTGTCAAAGTTCACAGACCCAATTATTAGTTTGGATTGACTCAGGAGCTTGTATGTGACAATAAAACATCTTGGCGGGGGGGGGGGTTCTTGTTGTTCTCCAAACCCACTAATGACGTTGTTCAGCGGATGAGATTAGATGTTCCTCCAACAGCTAAATTACAGTCATTATATCATTTCATAATCCTTAAGGAGGTACGGCAATCATGGTTGTCATGCTCACTGCACTGTGGCCTACGTGATTACCTGTAGCCTACGTGATTACCTGTAGCCTACGTGATTACCTGTAGCCTACGTGATTACCTGTAGCCTACGTGATTACCTGTAGCCTACGTGATTACCTGTAGCCTACGTGACCAAATTCCATGTATGCTTTACATCTCTAACTCAGAGCTCCAAAACGTTCACTTAGGCCCTCCTTCCAGCATTGGGGAACATCTCTATTCATGTTGGCATGTCTAACGTGTATTCATGTGATATTCGAGTGACTTCAACTAAACTACTGAAAGAGCTGCTTCCTGTGCTTGGCCCTCCTATGTTGAACATAATAAACGGCTCTCTATCCACTGGATGTGTACCAAACTCACTAAAAGTGGCAGTAATAAAGCCTCTCTTGAAAAAGCCAAACCTTGACCCAGAAAATATAAAAAAACTATCGGCCTATATCGAATCTTCCATTCCTCTCAAAGATTTTAGAGAAGGCTGTTGCGCAGCAACTAACTGCCTTCCTGAAGACAAACAATGTATACGAAATGCTTCAGTCTGGTTTTAGACCCCATCATAGCACTGAGACGGCACTTGTGAAGGTGGTAAATGACATTTTAATGGCATCGGACCGAGGCTCTGCATCTGTCCTCGTGCTCCTAGACCTTAGTGCTGCTTTTGATACCATCGATCACCACATTCTTTTGGAGAGATTGGAAACCCAAATTGGTCTACACGGACATGTTCTGGCCTGGTTTAGGTCTTATCTGTCGGAAAGATATCAGTTTGTCTCTGTGAATGGTTTGTCCTCTGACAAATCAACTGTACATTTCGGTGTTCCTCAAGGTTCTGTTTTAGGACCACTATTGTTTTCACTATATATTTTACCTCTTGGGGATGTTATTCGAAAACATAATGTAAACTTTCACTGCTATGCGGATGACACACAGCTGTACATTTCAATGAAACATGGTGAAGCCCCAAAATTGCCCTCGCTAGAAGCATGTGTTTCAGACATAAGGAAGTGGATGGCTGCAAACTTTCTACTATTAAACTCGGACAAAACAGAGATGCTTGTTCTAGGTCCCAAGAAACAAAGAGATCTTCTGTTGAATCTGACAATTAATCTTAATGGTTGTACAGTCGTCTCAAATAAAACTGTGAAGGACCTCGGCGTTACTCTGGACCCTGATCTCTCTTTTGAAGAACATATCAAGACCATTTCGAGGACAGCTTTTTTCCATCTACGTAACATTGCAAAAATCAGAAACTTTCTGTCCAAAAATGATGCAGAAAAATTAATCCATGCTTTTGTCACTTCTAGGTTAGACTACTGCAATGCTCTATTTTCCGGCTACCCGGATAAAGCACTAAATAAACTTCAGTTAGTGCTAAATACGGCTGCTAGAATCCTGACTAGAACCAAAAATTTGATCATATTACTCCAGTGCTAGCCTCTCTACACTGGCTTCCTGTCAAAGCAAGGGCTGATTTCAAGGTTTTACTGCTAACCTACAAAGCATTACATGGGCTTGCTCCTACCTACCTCTCTGATTTGGTCCTGCCGTACATACCTACACGTACGCTACGGTCACAAGACGCAGGCCTCCTAATTGTCCCTAGAATTTCTAAGCAAACAGCTGGAGGCAGGGCTTTCTCCTATAGAGCTCCATTTTTATGGAACGGTCTGCCTACCCATGTCAGAGACGCAAACTCGGTCTCAACCTTTAAGTCTTTACTGAAGACTCATCTCTTCAGTGGGTCATATGATTGAGTGTAGTCTGGCCCAGGAGTGGGAAGGTGAACGGAAAGGCTCTGGAGCAACGAACCGCCCTTGCTGTCTCTGCCTGGCCGGTTCCCCTCTTTCCACTGGGATTCTCTGCCTCTAACCCTGTTACGGGGCTGAGTCACTGGCTTGCTGGGGCTCTCTCGTGCCGTCCCTGGGGGTGCGTCACCTGGGTGGGTTGATTCACTGTTGTGGTCGGCCTGTCTGGGTTGCCCCCCTTGGGTTGTACCGTGGCGGAGATCTTTGTGGGCTATACTCGGCCTTGTCTCAGGATGGTAAGTTGGTGGTTGAAGATATCCCTCTAGTGGTGTGGGGGATGTGCTTTGGCAAAGTGGGTGGGGTTATATCCTTCCTGTTTGGCCCTGTCCGGGGTGTCCTCGGATGGGGCCACAGTGTCTCCTGACCCCTCCTGTCTCAGCCTCCAGTATTTATGCTGCAGTAGTTTATGTGTCGGGGGGCTAGGGTCAGTTTGTTATATCTGGAGTACTTCTCCTGTCCTATTCGGTGTCCTGTGTGAATCTAAGTGTGCGTTCTCTAATTCTCTCCTTCTCTCTTTCTTTCTCTCTCTCGGAGGACCTGAGCCCTAGGACCATGTCCCAGGACTACCTGACATGAGGACTCCTTGCTGTCCCCAGTCCACCTGGCCATGCTCCTGCTCCAGTTTCAACTGACCTGAGCCCTAGGACCGTGCCCCAGGACTACCTGACATGAAGGCTCCTTGCTGTCCCCAGTCCACCTGACTGTGCTGCTGCTCCAGTTTCAACTGTTCTGCCTTATTATTATTCGACCATGCTGGTCATTTATGAACATTTGAACATCTTGGTCATGTTCTGTTATAATCTCTACCCGGCACAGCCAGAAGAGGACTGGCCACCCCACATAGCCCGGTTCCTCTCTAGGTTTCTTCCTAGGTTTTGGCCTTTCTAGGGAGTTTTTCCTAGCCACTGTGCTTTTACACCTGCATTGTTTGCTGTTTGGGGTTTTAGGCTGGGTTTCTGTACAGCACTTTGAGATATCAGCTGATGTACGAAGGGCTATATAAATAAATTTGATTTGATTTGATTTGATTTGACTTGAACGTTACTACAAAATCTATGGGCTAAAATAATGTTAGCTGACATGGGCTTGTTGATCTGGACATTTCTGAAAAGTTATAAATAGCTCTCTAATGTATGCAATGACAAGAGGAAAACTGATGATGCACGACCCAATTTCAAAATTGCACCTCATGCAATCTACTATTGCAACTTTCAAGAGTCAGTTGACAGCCAGACTTTTTAAAGGACCACACAGTTTGGGAACCACTGCTCTAACTGAACATATTTACATTTGCTGTCCATATCAGGATAGTTGAGTCATTTTCAGGTGTGACATTGTGAATCTCTATACAACCACAATAGCTTTTCAATTCATGCCCCAATAATATAGCCAAAGGTACAGGTAGTTTTTAGCACAATGCATTTGACTGTTAGGGGTAAAGGGGGAAAACACCTTTATCATTTCAGACACCATCAAATGAAAGGTCTGTCTGTCTATAATAAAAGGTAAAACTACCTACAGTCATGAGTGAGACAGACACCCACCCTCACCCACACGGTGTTAACAGATACAGTACCTGAGCTTTACTGCATTCCTGGGAGCATTCAGGATGAAATGAAAAGCATGAAAAGAAGAAGCAGAGGAAGATGAGTGTTATCAAACATGCCACATGTCACTCAGGGATGAAGAGAGAGAATTAGGCCTGAAGCTTCAGCAGCTGCAATGAGCGGCTATTAAAAAGCCTTACACTGCACCAGTTGGGCAGGGCAGGGTTAGAAATACACAAACATGTACATTATTCATTGAGCCAAACACTCCCATCCTCCTTTTCCTGTTTCACATGACAACTGAGGAGCTAGCTGAAGTAACTCTTTCACTGGTTGGGCATAAAAGAGGTCCTATATACCAAGACTCATTCAGCCTCAACACACACACACACAAAAAAAGGCAAAAAAGCCCGTATTGCGTTCAGCGAGTGCCCATATTGTGAGACAAAACTGTTTCGGAAATAATCATTAAAAGCAATAACTTTGGTCAACTCTGGGGAGTTTATATTTTATATAGAAACAATTAACACCAATCACAGACTCAAATTAGCACATGGTTGGTTGGATACTAAGATGGAGGTGGGAGGGGAGGTTGAACTGAGGGGCATTGATTCGATGAGGCTGCCGCCGGCCACGTGCGTTGCACCATGGTAATTAGGGAACAGCTGCTCGGGGCCTCGGCAAGAACCTGGCGGCCACTGGGCAGACCCCGTAGAAAGAGATTACTCATCCGTTCTGGTGGCGATGGAAAGAATAAGATAGAGAGTGATGAAGAAACGTTTAGAGAAAGAGAGAAACACCAGCACAGATAAAACTTCCATCCAAAGGCCTCCCGTGTGGCACAGTGGTCTAAGGCACTGCATCAGTGCTAGCTGTGCCACTAGAGATTCTGGGTTTGAGTCCAGGCTCTGTCGCAGCCGGCCGCGACCGGGAGACCAATAGAGCAGCGCACAATTGGCCCAGCGTCATCTGGGTTAGGGGAGAGTTTGTCCTTGTCCCATTGCGCACTAGTGACTCCTGTGGCGGGCCGGGAGCAGTGCACTCTGAAATGATCGCCAGGTGCACGGTGTTTCCCCGACACATTGGTGCAGCTGGATTCAAGGTTAAGTGGGCATTGTGTCAAGACACAGTGCTGCTTGGCTGGGTTGTGTTTCGGAGGACGCACGGCTCTCAACCTTAACTCCAGTACCGACTCGCGACAGGCTGAGTCGATGAGACAACACTAACTACCAATTGGATACCACAAAATTTGGGAGAAAAATAGGGTAAAAGTAACAACAAAAAAACATCGAATCATACTGTTGACAGACTCATTAAAATGGACATGAATTACATCATATCATGACAGATAAATAGGATAGAGAGAGCCAGATTGAATAGGAATTTACCATTCTGAGGACAGAACAAAGGGGTCAGTCAGTGTAGCCGACCTCGTCTGAGCGCGTGCGTGCGGCATGTGATGCATTCTAAGATATCACAGTTTGCCTAACCCACAATGGACAACCATTTTTAAGGATGTTTTACTGTATCTTCATTTGGAACGTGTCCTTTATCATGGCTAGTGTTTCAGTAGCTACTAGCCTTTGCCTCATGTCACTGCCAGGATTCTAGGCTTTTCATTTGGAACATTTTTGCTTTCTGGGATTTCTGAGTTAAAATAAATGTCTGCAAGTGGTAACAATCCTTTATTTACTCAGCTACTTGCCCTTGGGAGCATCTTTTTCAAGGGAAGACCAGGACATTGGGCTATACACAGAACCAGAAGTCCCAAGGAGACCACCAGTGTTAGGTTAGCACGCCATTACCAATATCCCAGTTAACATTTTGTAGGACACAGTAGATGTTGGTCACATCCCATCACATCAGGTCCACTGTTGGGGAAACAAAGGCTTGGCACTCTCTTTGCCTGGAGGGCCTTCAATTGTGATGGACCACACTGAGTGAATGCCCATACTTAAGAGGATCCTATATATTGCACATGATAAGCTAATTCATATCAACCATAGATGGCAATAAGGATATACTTCAGAAGAACATTTGAAAGTAGGAATAGAGCAGATTGATTAGGAAAGACAGATACCTTAAATGAAAGGCCCCTTGTATTAAAGGGGATATCCCGACAAAATAAAATGTCCTTACAATAGACAAGACCAATGTCCCCGTAATACACACACTGTCTACCAAGTCTGATTTTAAGGGCCTTAAAAGGTGAGTGAATTCTTTAGCTTCCTACGCCGCTCTGTCTCTGTCTCTCTCCCTCTCTCTCTCTCTCTCTCTCTCTCTCCACGTTTCTCACTGCAGCATTCTCCACCTCTAACTGCACCTTAGGGTTTGGGAGGAAAATCAAGTCTCATCTGAAGTTAGTCCCTCTGCACTACTGTGCTTAAAGCGCACTCCACTACTTGTTACCATGGCACCGAAGTATTCTTCCCAAAGTCTCTGAGGAGAACTAGCATTTTGTGACAGGCCATCAGAAAGTTCAGGGTGTGTTTTTGTGTCAGAGTCAGCGTAAAATTAGGGGGTGGTTTGGGAGGAGGGTTGGACGGTGTCTGCCATGTTTCTGCTTTGTACGGCAAACCCAGATAATTCCATGGTATTTCAAACAAGCCAGGGTACTCTTGCCGACACCATCCCTTGTGAATGCCAGGAATGGACTGAAATAGGGCAGAACTGGGGCTTAGGGAAAATAACAACATGGGCCAAGGGATGTGTTCACATTAGTGAACATTTAGTGCTCTTCCATGGGTTCCCATGAATAGCAATATGGGGTGCATTCACATAATTGTTATGTATATACAGAGTGCAAAAAACATTAAGAACACCTTACCTTGTAGAGTCCACACCACAACCCCCTGATATTGAGTTGCACCCCCTTTTCAGAACAGCCTCAATTCGTTGGGGCATGGACTCTACAAGGTGTCCAAAGCGTTCCACAGGGATGCTGGCTCATGTAGACTCCAATGCTTCCCACAGTTGTGTCAAGTTGGCTGGATGTCCTGGATTATTTTTGATACAGATGGGAAACTGTCGACCAGCAGCTTTCCAGTTCTTGACACAAATCGGTGAGCCTGGCAACTACTACCATACCCCGTTCAACAGGCACTTTAAATATTTAGTCTTGCCCATTCACCCTTTGAATGACACACAATCCATGTCTCAAGGCTTAAAAATCATTGTGGTTGTAACAGGTGACATCAATAAGGGATCATAGCTTTCACCTGGTCAGTCTGTCAAGGAAAGAGCAGGTGTTCCTAATGTTTTGTAAGTGAACACTTCATTGTAGTTAATATGGGTTCCCATGCACAGGGCACACTTTAGGACCCCTCTCAGGCACGGCTGTGGCCACCTCAGTAGACTGTGGACTGTTCCATTGGAAAATAAGAGACTCTCCGTCTCAACACATGCTGCCCTTTTAGAATGTGGGGGGTGGGCAGCTATGGGACCACATGATGAAAAGGGCCCCTGTTCCGTTTTCCACATTGACTGCTCTTTTCTCCCTTCACTCTCTTCCCTCATTTCCAGTCCTCCTCTTGCTGATTTCCCTGGAGAAACTAACTGGTTCTACAATAACCATCCACATCAACTCCTGGTGGGTGACTCAATACAGTGTGTCCCTTCAACTACATGCAGGGAACTTCTTGAGCTATACTGCGTAGAATCACAGCCAACCTGACAGACGGCGTAGAATCACAGCCAACCTGACAGACAGCATAGAATAACAACCACCCTGACAGACAGCGTGGAATAACACCCACCCTGACAGACAGCGTGGAATAACACCCACCCTGACAGACAGCGTGGAATAACACCCACCCTGACAGACAGCGTAGAATAACACCCACCCTGACAGACGGCGTAGAATAACAGCCACCCTGACAGACGGCGTAGAATAACAGCCACCCTGACAGACGGCGTAGAATAACAGCCACCCTGACAGACGGCGTAGAATAACACCCACCCTGACAGACAGCGTAGAATAACACCCACCCTGACAGACAGCGTAGAATAACACCCACCCTGACAGACGGCGTAGAATAACACCCACCCTGACAGACAGCGTAGAATAACAGCCACCCTGACAGACGGCGTAGAATAACACCCACCCTGACAGACGGCGTAGAATAACACCCACCCTGACAGACGGCGTAGAATAACACCCACCCTGACAGACGGCGTAGAATAACAGCCACCCTGACAGACGGCGTAGAATAACACCCACCCTGACAGACAGTGTAGAATAACACCCACCCTGACAGACCGTGTAGAATAACAGCCACCCTGACAGACAGCGTAGAATAACAGCCACCCTGACAGACAGCGTAGAATAACAGCCACCCTGACAGACAGCGTAGAATAACAACCACCCTGACAGATGGCGTAGAATAACAACCACCCTGACAGATGGCGTAGAATAACACCCACCCTGACAGACAGCGTAGAATAACACCCACCCTGACAGACAGCGTGGAATAACACCCACCCTGACAGACAGCGTGGAATAACACCCACCCTGACAGACACCCACCCTGACAGAGAGTGTGGAATAACAGCCACCCTGACAGACGGCGTAGAAGAACACCCACCCTGACAGACAGCGTAGAATAACACCCACCCTGACAGACAGCGTGGAATAACACCCACCCTGACAGACAGCGTGGAATAACACCCACCCTGACAGACACCCACCCTGACAGAGAGTGTGGAATAACAGCCACCCTGACAGACGGCGTAGAAGAACAGCCACCCTGACAGACGGCATAGAATAACACCCACCCTGACAGACAGCGTAGAAGAACAGCCACCCTGACAGACGGCGTAGAAGAACACCCACCCTGACAGACGGCATAGAATAACACCCACCCTGACAGACGGCGTAGAAGAACAGCCACCCTGACAGACGGCATAGAATAACACCCACCCTGACAGACGGCGTGGAATAAACACCCACCCTGACAGACAGCGTGGAATAAACACCCACCCTGACAGACAGCGTGGAATAAACACCCACCCTGACAGACAGCGTGGAATAAACACCCACCCTGACAGACAGCGTGGAATAAACACCCACCCTGACAGACAGCGTGGAATAACACCCACCCTGACAGACAGCGTGGAATAACAGCCACCCTGACAGACAGCGTAGAATAACAGCCACCCTGACAGACGGCGTAGAATAACAGCCACCCTGACAGACGGCGTAGAATAACAGCCACCCTGACAGACGGCGTAGAATAACACCCACCCTGACAGACGGCGTAGAATAACAGCCACCCTGACAGACGGCGTAGAATAACAGCCACCCTGACAGACGGCGTAGAATAACAGCCACCCTGACAGACAGCGTAGAATAACAGCCACCCTGACAGACGGCGTAGAATAACAGCCACCCTGACAGACGGCGTAGAATAACAGCCACCCTGACAGACAGCGTAGAATAACAGCCACACAGACAGACAGTGTAGAATAACAGCCACCCTGACAGACGGCGTAGAATAACAGCCACCCTGACAGACGGTGTAGAATAACAGCCACACAGACAGCGTAGAATAACAACCACCCTGACAGACAGCGTAGAATAACACCCACCCTGACAGACAGCGTAGAATAACACCCACCCTGACAGACAGCGTAGAATAACACCGACCCTGACAGACAGCGTGGAATAACACTCACCCTGACAGACAGCGTAGAATAACAACCACCCTGACAGACAGCGTAGAATAACACCCACCCTGACAGACAGCATAGAATAACACCCACCCTGACAGACAGCGTGGAATAACACCCACCCTGACAGACAGCGTAGAATAACAGCCACCCTGACAGACGGCGTAGAATAACAGCCACCCTGACAGACGGCGTAGAATAACAGCCACACAGACAGACGGTGTAGAATAACAGCCACCCTGACAGACGGCGTAGAATAACAGCCACACAGACAGCGTAGAATAACAACCACCCTGACAGACAGCGTAGAATAACACTCACCCTGACAGACAGCGTAGAATAACAACCACCCTGACAGACAGCGTAGAATAACAACCACCCTGACAGACAGCGTAGAATAACACCGACCCTGACAGACAGCGTGGAATAACACTCACCCTGACAGACAGCGTAGAATAACAACCACCCTGACAGACAGCGTAGAATAACACCCACCCTGACAGACAGCGTAGAATAACACCCACCCTGACAGACAGCGTGGAATAACACCCACCCTGACAGACAGCGTGGAATAACACCCACCCTGACAGACAGCGTGGAATAACACCCACCCTGACAGACAGCGTGGAATAACACCCACCCTGACAGACAGCGTAGAATAACAGCCACACAGACAGACAGCGTAGAATAACAACCACCCTGACAGACAGCGTAGAATAACACCCACCTTGACAGACAGCGTAGAATAACACCCACCCTGACAGACAGCGTAGAATAACACCGACCCTGACAGACAGCGTGGAATAACACCCACCCTGACAGACAGCGTAGAATAACAACCACCCTGACAGACAGCGTAGAATAACAGCCACCCTGACAGACAGCGTGGAATAACACCCACCCTGACAGACGGCGTAGAATAACACCCACCCTGACAGACAGCGTGGAATAACACCCACCCTGACAGACACCCACCCTGACAGACAGTGTGGAATAACAGCCACCCTGACAGACAGCGTGGAATAACACCCACCCTGACAGACAGCGTGGAATAACACCCACCCTGACAGACAGCGTGGAATAACACCCACCCTGACAGACAGCGTGGAATAACACCCACCCTGACAGACAGCGTGGAATAACACCCACCCTGACAGACAGCGTGGAATAACACCCACCCTGACAGACAGCGTGGAATAACACCCACCCTGACAGACAGCGTGGAATAACACCCACCCTGACAGACACCCACCCTGACAGACAGTGTGGAATAACAGCCACCCTGACAGACGGCGTGGAATAACACCCACCCTGACAGACAGCGTGGAATAACACCCACCCTGACAGACACCCACCCTGACAGACAGTGTGGAATAACAGCCACCCTGACAGACAGCGTGGAATAACACCCACCCTGACAGACACCCACCCTGACAGACAGTGTGGAATAACAGCCACCCTGACAGACTGCGTGGAATAACACCCACGCTGACAGACTGCGTAGAATAACAACCACCCTGACAGACAGCGTGGAATAACACCCACCCTGACAGACACCCACCCTGACAGACAGTGTGGAATAACAGCCACCCTGACAGACGGCGTGGAATAACACCCACCCTGACAGACAGCGTGGAATAACACCCACCCTGACAGACGGCGTGGAATAACACCCACCCTGACAGACGGCGTGGAATAACACCCACCCTGACAGACAGCGTAGAATAACAGCTACCCTGACAGACAGCGTAGAATAACAGCCACCCTGACAGACAGCGTAGAATAACACCCACCCTGACAGACGGCGTAGAATAACAGCTACCCTGACAGACGGCGTAGAATAACACCCACCCTGACAGACGGCGTAGAATAACAGCTACCCTGACAGACGGCGTAGAATAACAGCCACCCTGACAGACGGCGTAGAATAACACCCACCCTGACAGACGGCGTAGAATAACAGCCACCCTGACAGACGGCGTAGAATAACACCCACCCTGACAGACAGCGTAGAATAACACCCACCCTGACAGACAGCGTAGAATAACACCCACCCTGACAGACAGCGTAGAATAACACCCACCCTGACAGACAGCGTAGAATAACACCCACCCTGACAGACGGCGTAGAATAACAGCCACCCTGACAGACGGCGTGGAATAACACCCACCCTGACAGACAGCGTGGAATAACACCCACCCTGACAGACAGCGTAGAATAACAACCACCCTGACAGACAACCACCCTGACAGACGGCGTGGAATAACAGCCACCCTTACAGACGGCGTGGAATAACAGCCACCCTGACAGACGGCGTGGAATAACAGCCACCCTGACAGACGGCGTGGAATAACAGCCACCCTGACAGACAGCGTGGAATAACACCCACCCTGACAGACAGCGTGGAATAACACCCACCCTGACAGACAGCGTGGAATAACACCCACCCTGACAGACAGCGTGGAATAACACCCACCCTGACAGACAGCGTGGAATAACACCCACCCTGACAGACAGCGTGGAATAACACCCACCCTGACAGACAGCGTGGAATAACAACCACCCTGACAGACAGCGTAGAATAACACCCACCCTGACAGACAGCGTGGAATAACACCCACCCTGACAGACAGCGTGGAATAACACCCACCCTGACAGACAGCGTGGAATAACACCCACCCTGACAGACAGCGTGGAATAACACCCACCCTGACAGACAGCGTGGAATAACACCCACCCTGACAGACAGCGTGGAATAACAACCACCCTGACAGACAGCGTAGAATAACACCCACCCTGACAGACAGCGTGGAATAACACCCACCCTGACAGACAGCGTAGAATAACAACCACCCTGACAGACAACCACCCTGACAGACAGCGTGGAATAACACCCACCCTGACAGACAGCGTGGAATAACACCCACCCTGACAGACAGCGTGGAATAACACCCACCCTGACAGACAGCGTAGAATAACACCCACCCTGACAGACAGCGTGGAATAACAACCACCCTGACAGACAGCGTAGAATAACACCCACCCTGACAGACAGCGTGGAATAACAACCACCCTGACAGACAGCGTAGAATAACAACCACCCTGACAGACAGCGTGGAATAACACCCACCCTGACAGACAGCGTGGAATAACAACCACCCTGACAGACAGCGTAGAATAACAACCACCCTGACAGACAGCGTGGAATAACAACCACCCTGACAGACAGCGTAGAATAACAGCCACCCTGACAGACAGCGTGGAATAACAACCACCCTGACAGACAGCGTAGAATAACAACCACCCTGACAGACAGCGTAGAATAACAGCCACCCTGACAGACAGCGTGGAATAACAACCACCCTGACAGACAGCGTAGAATAACAGCTACCCTGACAGACAGCGTAGAATAACAACCACCCTGACAGACAGCGTAGAATAACAGCCACCCTGACAGACAGCGTAGAATAACACCCACCCTGACAGACAGCGTAGAATAACAGCTACCCTGACAGACAGCGTAGAATAACAACCACCCTGACAGACAGCGTAGAATAACAGCCACCCTGACAGACAGCGTAGAATAACACCCACCCTGACAGACAGCGTGGAATAACACCCACCCTGACAGACGGCGTAGAATAACAACCACCCTGACAGACAGCGTGGAATAACACCCACCCTGACAGACAGCGTGGAATAACAACCACCCTGACAGACAGCGTGGAATAACAACCACCCTGACAGACAGCGTAGAATAACACCCACCTGACAGACAGCGTGGAATAACAACCACCCTGACAGACAGCGTAGAATAACACCCACCCTGACAGACAGCGTGGAATAACAACCACCCTGACAGACAGCGTGGAATAACACCCACCCTGACAGACAGCGTGGAATAACACCCACCCTGACAGACAGCGTGGAATAACACCCACCCTGACAGACAGCGTGGAATAACACCCACCCTGACAGACAGCGTGGAATAACACCCACCCTGACAGACAGCGTGGAATAACACCCACCCTGACAGACAGCGTGGAATAACACCCACCCTGACAGACAGCGTAGAATAACAACCACCCTGACAGACAGCGTGGAATAACACCCACCCTGACAGACAGCGTGGAATAACACCCACCTAACAGACAGCGTGGAATAACAACCACCCTGACAGACAGCGTAGAATAACAACCACCCTGACAGACAGCGTAGAATAACAACCACCCTGACAGACAGCGTAGAATAACAGCCACCCTGACAGACAGCGTGGAATAACAACCACCCTGACAGACAGCGTAGAATAACAACCACCCTGACAGACAGCGTAGAATAACAGCCACCCTGACAGACAGCGTGGAATAACAACCACCCTGACAGACAGCGTAGAATAACCACCGACACAGACTTGAACAATAAGGGGAACAGTAAATATGCACTTGGGGTTATGGAGTGAAGGAGACATGCACATTGAGTAAAGGGAATGGTTATAGGGTAAAGGGGGTGTTGCAAAGGGGCACAAGTTCTACAGAGAAAGGGTCCAAAGATGACAACACAGGAGGTTACAGCCTTTATACGGTCTAACTGTGAGGATGCAGATAAAAAAGGTATATACGGTGGCCTACAGCAAAAAGGGTGCACAGCATGGAAAGATGCATTTTGAGAACAGGTAGCCAGGAGGGTAGAATTATAATACCAGGGTGAAACAAGGCACAGCAAGCCTACAGCAAACACAATACATTGACAACATAACTACAGACCTCAGCAAAGCAGTAACAAGGGAGTACACATACCAGGCTATAAGGAACTAACTAGTAGGCTACACATACCAGGCTAGAAGCAACTAACTCCTAGGCTACACATACCAGGCTATAAGGAACTAACTAGTAGGCTACACATAGCAGGCTAGAAGGAACTAATTAGTAGGCTACAGAGACCAGGCTATAAGGAAATAACTAGTAGGCTACAGAGACCAGGCTATAAGGAACTAACTAGTAGGCTAGACATACCAGGCTAGAAGCAACTAACTCCTAGGCTACACATACCAGGCTATAAGGAACTAACTAGTAGGCTACACATAGCAGGCTAGAAGGAACTAATTAGTAGGCTAGAGACCAGGCTATAAGGAAATAACTAGTAGGCTACAGAGACCAGGCTATAAGGTACTAACTAGTAGGCTACAAGGTACATACTAGTAGGCTACAAGGTACATACTAGTAGGCTACAAGGTACAAACTAGTAGGCTACAAGGTATAAACTAGTAGGCTACAAGGTATAAACTAGTAGGTTACATAGACCAGGCTATAAGGTGCTAACTAGTAGGCTACACAAGTTAGCGTCCAACCAGCTAAGGCAAGGACTAAGTTTAGCCAACACAGAAACTCAAACTACACAAACTGGACGCTCCATCTTCGCGCCACATGCGTGTCCAGCAACACACAGCACCCTTGTTGCTAACTAAGACAGAGGAAGAGCCGGGTAGCTAAACGTGACTCACCGTGTGATATCCCCTGACTATGGGTGGCTTGCCGGTGGGGTATGGGTCCACCGTGTCGATGATGGTCTGCCGCTCGCCTTTCTGGTTGATCTTGCGGAACCTGCGGCGGGACTGACGATGTGATGCTTGCCTCTGGAAGTACTCCTCATTTTCCTCCATATAGTCCACCTGGGGAAACAGGATAGGAGGAAAGAAAGGAGTGACTGGCTCTTCTTTTCCTTGCCCCCTCCCTCCCCTCTCACTGCGTAAAAATAGCAACGTCTGTGGGCTGCGCCTCAACACTCCTCTCCGACATCAACGGGAGCTTTCACAACTCCAGAAGGGGGAAAAAGAGAGAAGGATATGTGTGAGAGCGGGAGAGAGGTACAGAAAGAATGAGCACGGGAAGGGTGTGAACGAAAGAAGACAAACAGAGGAATAGATCAAGAGGGATGGAGGGGGAGAGAGAAAATAAACGGAGAGAGATACCTTGCCCTGATGTGATTCAGATTGAGTCAATCTCATTCAGTGGCAGTCAGCCAGTCAGTGCCAGTCACTCAGCCAGTATGTCTCAGCCAACCGGCGTCAGTCTCAGCCAACCGGCGTCAGTCTCAGCCAACCGGCGTCAGTCTCAGCCAACCGGCGTCAGTCTCAGCCAACCGGCGTCAGTCTCAGCCAACCGGCGTCAGTCTCAGCCAACCGGCGTCAGTCTCAGCCAACCGGCGTCAGTCTCAGCCAACCGGCGTCAGTCTCAGCCAACCGGCGTCAGTCTCAGCCAACCGGCGTCAGTCTCAGCCAACCGGCGTCAGCCAGGCAGCCAGTCGGCGTCAGCCAGGCAGCCAGTCGGCGTCAGCCAGGCAGCCAGTCGGCGTCAGCCAGGCAGCCAGTCGGCGTCAGCCAGTCGGCGTCAGCCAGGCAGCCAGTCGGCGTCAGCCAGGCAGCCAGTCGGCGTCAGCCAGGCAGCCAGTCGGCGTCAGCCAGGCAGCCAGTCAGCGTCAGCCAGGCAGCCAGTCAGTGTCAGCCAGGCAGCCAGTCAGTGTCAGCCAGGCAGCCAGTCAGTGTCAGCCAGGCAGCCAGTCAGTGTCAGCCAGGCAGCCAGTCAGTGTCAGCCAGGCAGCCAGTCAGTGTCAGCCAGGCAGCCAGTCAGTGTCAGCCAGGCAGCCAGTCAGTGTCAGCCAGGCAGCCAGTCAGTGTCAGCCAGGCAGCCAGTCAGTGTCAGCCAGCCAGCCAGTCAGTGTCAGCCAGCCAGCGAGCCAGTCAGTGTCAGCCAGCCAGCCAGTCAGTGTCAGCCAGCCAGCGAGCGTCAGTGTCAGCCAGCCAGCGAGCGTCAGTGTCAGCCAGCCAGCGAGCGTCAGTGTCAGCCAGCCAGCGAGCGTCAGTGTCAGCCAGCCAGCCAGTGTCAGCCAGTCAGCCAGCCAGTCAGTGTCAGCCAGCCAGTGTCAGCCAGTCAAGTCAGTGTCAGCCAGCCAGTGAGTGTCAGCCAGCCAGTGAGTGTCAGCCAGCCAGTCAGTGAGTGTCAGCCAGCCAGTCAGTGAGTGTCAGCCAGGCAGCCAGTCGGTGTCAGCCAGGCAGCCAGCCAGCCAGCGTCAGCCAGCCAGCCAGTCAGCGTCAGCCAGCCAGTCAGCCAGCCAGCCAGTGTCAGCCAGGCAGCCAGCCAGCGTCAGCAAGTGTCATCCAGTCAGTCAGTGTCAGCCAGCCAGTCAGTCAGTGTCAGCCAGCAAGTCAGGCAGTGTCAGCCAGTCAGCCAGCCAGTGTCAGCCAGTCAGTCAGGGTCAGCCAGCCAGTCAGTCAGTGTCAGCCAGCCAGTCAGTCAGTGTCAGCCAGCCAGTGTAAGCCAGCCAGCCAGCCAGTCAGCCAGCCAGCCAGTGCGTGTCAGCCAGCCAGTGCGTGTCAGCCAGCCAGTGCGTGTCAGCCAGCCAGTGCGTGTCAGCCAGCCAGTGCGTGGCAGCCAGCCAGTGCGTGTCAGCCAGCCAGTGCGTGTCAGCCAGCCAGTGCGTGTCAGCCAGCCAGTGCGTGTCAGCCAGCCAGTGCGTGTCAGCCAGCCAGTGCGTGTCAGCCAGCCAGTGCGTGTCAGCCAGCCAGTGCGTGTCAGCCAGCCAGTGCGTGTCAGCCAGCCAGTGCGTGCCAGCCAGCCAGTGCGTGCCAGCCAGCCAGTGCGTGCCAGCCAGCCAGTGCGTGTCAGCCAGTCAGCCAGCCAGTCAGCCAGTCAGCCAGCCAGTCAGCCAGTCAGCCAGCCAGTCAGCCAGTCAGCCAGCCAGTCAGCCAGTCAGCCAGCCAGTCAGCCCGTGTCAGCCAGCCAGTCAGCCCGTGTCAGCCAGCCAGTCAGCCCGTGTCAGCCAGCCAGCCAGCCCGTGTCAGCCAGCCAGCCAGCGTCAGTCAGCGTCAGTCATTCAGCCAGCCAGCCAGCGTCATTCAGCCAGCCAGCCAGCCATTCAGCCAGCCAGCCAGCGTCATTCAGCCAGCCAGCCAGCGTCATTCAGCCAGCCAGCCAGCGTCATTCAGCCAGCCAGCCAGCGTCATTCAGCCAGCCAGCCAGCGTCATTCAGCCAGCCAGCCAGCGTCATTCAGCCAGCCAGCCAGCGTCATTCAGCCAGCCAGCCAGCGTCATTCAGCCAGCCAGCCAGCGTCATTCAGCCAGCCAGCCAGCGTCATTCAGCCAGCCAGCCAGCGTCATTCAGCCAGCCAGCTAGCGTCATTCAGCCAGCCAGCTAGCGTCATTCAGCCAGCCAGCTAGCGTCATTCAGCCAGCCAGCTAGCGTCATTCAGCCAGCGTCAGCCAGGCAGCCAGGCAGCCAGGCAGCCAGTCAGCGTCAGCCAGGCAGCCAGTCAGCGTCAGCCAGGCAGCCAGTCAGCGTCAGCCAGGCAGCCAGTCAGCGTCAGCCAGGCAGCCAGTCAGTGTCAGCCAGGCAGCCAGTCAGTGTCAGCCAGCCAGCGTCAGCAAGTGTCATCCAGTCAGCCAGTCAGTCAGTGTCAGCCAGCCAGTCAGTGTCAGCTAGCCAGTCAGTCAGTGTCAGCCAGTCAGCCAGTGTCAGCCAGCCAGCCAGTGCGTGTCAGCCGGCCAGTGCGTGTCAGCCAGCCAGTGCGTGTCAGCCAGCCAGTGCGTGTCAGCCAGCCAGTGCGTGTCAGCCAGCCAGTGCGTGTCAGCCAGCCAGTGCGTGTCAGCCAGCATCAGCCAGCTTGTGTCAGCCAGCATCAGCCAGCTTGTGTCAGCCAGTCAGCCAGCCAGTCAGCCCATGTCAGCCAGCATCAGCCAGCTTGTGTCAGCCAGTCAGCCAGCCAGTCAGCCCGTGTCAGCCAGCCAGCCAGCGTCAGCCAGCCAGCCAGCGTCAGCCAGCCAGCGTCAGCCAGCCAGCGTCAGCCAGCCAGCGTCAGCCAGCCAGCGTCAGCCAGCCAGCGTCAGCCAGCGCCAGCCAGGCAGCCAGCGCCAGCCAGGCAGCCAGTCAGTGTCAGCCAGGCAGCCAGTCAGTGTCAGCCAGGCAGCCAGTCAGTGTCAGCCAGGCAGCCAGTCAGTGTCAGCCAGGCAGCCAGTCAGTCAGTGTCAGCCAGGCAGCCAGTCAGTCAGTGTCAGCCAGGCAGCCAGTCAGTCAGTGTCAGCCAGGCAGCCAGTCAGTCAGTGTCAGCCAGGCAGCCAGTCAGTCAGTGTCAGCCAGGCAGCCAGTCAGTCAGTGTCAGCCAGCCAGCCAGTCAGTCAGTGTCAGCCAGGCAGCCAGTCAGTGTCAGCCAGCCAGCCAGTCAGTCAGTGTCAGCCAGCCAGCCAGTCAGTCAGTGTCAGCCAGCCAGCCAGTCAGTCAGTGTCAGCCAGCCAGCCAGTCAGTCAGTGTCAGCCAGCCAGCCAGTCAGTCAGTGTCAGCCAGCCAGCGTCAGCCAGTCAGTGAGTGTCAGCCAGCCAGTCAGTGAGTGTCAGCCAGCCAGTCAGTGAGTGTCAGCCAGCCAGTCAGTGAGTGTCAGCCAGCCAGTCAGTGAGTGTCAGCCAGCCAGTCAGTGAGTGTCAGCCAGCCAGTCAGTGAGTGTCAGCCAGCCAGTCAGTGAGTGTCAGCCAGCCAGTCAGTGAGTGTCAGCCAGCCAGTCAGTGAGTGTCAGCCAGCCAGTCAGTGAGTGTCAGCCAGCCAGTCAGTGAGTGTCAGCCAGCCAGTCAGTCAGTGTCAGCCAGCCAGTCAGTCAGTGTCAGCCAGCGTCAGCCAGCCAGTCAGTCAGTGTCAGCCAGCCAGCCAGTCAGTGTCAGCCAGCCAGCCAGTCAGTGTCAGCCAGTCAGCCAGCCAGCGTCAGCCAGCCAGCACAAGCCAGCTCGTGTAAGCCAGTCAGCCAGCCAGTGTCAGCCAGCCAGTCAGTCAGTGTCAGCCAGCCAGTCAGTCAGTGTCAGCCAGCCAGTCAGTCAGTGTCAGCCAGCCAGTCAGTGTCAGCCAGCCAGCCAGTCAGTGTCAGCCAGCCAGCCAGCCAGCCAGCACCAGCCAGCTCGTGTAAGCCAGCCAGCCAGTGTCAGCCAGCCAGCCAGCCAGTGTCAGCCAGCCAGTCAGCGTTAGCCAGCGTTAGCCAGCCAGCGTCAGCCAGCCAGCGTCAGCAAGTGTCATCCAGCCAGCCAGCCGAGTCCGTGTCAGCCAGCCGAGTCCGTGTCAGCCAGCCAGCCAGCCAGCCGAGTCCGTGTCAGCCAGCCAGCCAGCCAGCCGAGTCCGTGTCAGCCAGCCAGCCGAGTCCGTGTCAGCCAGCCAGCCAGCCAGCCGAGTCCGTGTCAGCCAGCCAGCCGAGTCCGTGTCAGCCAGCCAGCCAGCCAGCCAGCCGAGTCCGTGTCAGCCAGCCAGCCGAGTCAGCCAGCCAGCCAGCCCGTCCGTCCGTGCCAGCCAGCCAGCCCGTCCGTCCGTGCCAGCCAGCCAGCCCGTCCGTCCGTGCCAGCCAGCCAGCCCGTCCGTCCGTGCCAGCCAGCCAGCCCGTCCGTCCGTCCGTGCCAGCCAGCCAGCCGTCCGTCCGTGCCAGCCAGCCAGCCAGCCCGTCCGTCCCAGCCAGCCAGCCCGTCCGTCCGTGTCAGCCAGCCAGCCCGTCCGTCCGTGTCAGCCAGCCAGCCCGTCCGTCCGTGTCAGCCAGCCAGCCCGTCCGTCCGTGTCAGCCAGCCCGTCCGTCCGTGTCAGCCAGCCCGTCCGTCCGTGTCAGCCAGCCCGTCCGTCCGTGTCAGCCAGCCCGTCCGTCCGTGTCAGCCAGCCCGTCCGTCCGTGTCAGCCAGCCCGTCCGTCCGTGTCAGCCAGCCCGTCCGTCCGTGTCAGCCAGCCCGTCCGTCCGTGTCAGCCAGCCCGTCCGTCCGTGTCAGCCAGCCCGTCCGTCCGTGTCAGCCAGCCCGTCCGTCCGTGTCAGCCAGCCCGTCCGTCCGTGTCAGCCAGCCCGTCCGTCCGTGTCAGCCAGCCCGTCCGTCCGTGTCAGCCAGCCCGTCCGTCCGTGTCAGCCAGCCCGTCCGTCCGTGTCAGCCAGCCCGTCCGTCCGTGTCAGCCAGCCCGTCCGTCCGTGTCAGCCAGCCCGTCCGTCCGTGTCAGCCAGCCCGTCCGTCCGTGTCAGCCAGCCCGTCCGTCCGTGTCAGCCAGTCCGTCCGTCCGTGTCAGCCAGTCCGTGTCAGTCCGTCCGCCCGTGTCAGCCAGTCAGTCAGTGTGTGTGTGTGTGTCCCTGACCTGGCCCCCCCACACTCGGCGTCAGTCAGCTGCTACCCTCCCGATCACACTGTCTCCCTGGCTCTGCTCTGGCTGTCTAGCACCTTCCAGAGTCACAGCCCCGTGAAATGGCACATAAGGGATATTGGCAAAACTGGCCTGGTAAATGATGAATACAACTTGTGCTTGAGGAGAAAGAAAGCTACTTTCATGAGGCATGGGCTATTGGAAGACAGAAAGACATGTACAAAATACTGCAGCAAAACATATTTTCTCTGATCACGAAAAGCATTTTACAACTTGATACTTAACAGTAGTGTGCAGTAGCCTGGTGACATATGCCTGGTGTTAGAATAACACATTTAAGGCCTTTACAGTTGGCACACTGTCCTCCATTGCCAGCTTCTTTACTGCGGTTTCACATTTCATAGCACTTAGCCTTTGGGATTACACATCAAATCTCTCTGCCTCCCTCTGCCATACCAACTGCTGCTATGGCAACGGCAGGGGAGCTGTGGTGGATGACAGTTGTGTATGAGAGAGGAGAAATAACAAGAGTAAGTGCATGTGATGTGTATCAGTTTGTGTATGTGTGTATTGATTTGGTTTGAGTGTGTGCGTGCGTACGAGTATTGGTTCGGTTTGCGTGTGAGAGCCGCTGGTGCCTCGGATCATAGCACTCCAAAGCCATTCTCCCAGTAATTCTAGGGAGCTTGTTGCGCCCATAATAGCCGAGGACCATGCCAGGAAGGGGTAATGATCAACAGCAGGACAGAGAGAAGGCTATTAGTAGAGCTGGAGCTTAGCTGTTGGAGACACATTTAACAAAAAGGCACCACCTATATGAATATTATTATAGAAATCCATAGGACACTGATTACTAAGAACATATCTTAGTTGCAACCATGCTGTATGGGAGATGGTGGTTAACACATAGGTTAACCTCTTCAACCTATGGGGGCGCTATGTCATTATTGGATAAAAAAACGTGCCCGTTTTAAGCGCAATATTTTGTCACGAAAAGATGCTCGACTATGCATAATTGGCAGCTTTAGAAAGAAAACACTGACGTTTCCAAAACTGCAAAGATATTATCTGTGAGTGCCCCAGAACTGATGCTACAGGCGAAACCAAGATGAAACTTCAAACAGGAAATGAGCAGGATTTGACGCTCTGTTTTTCATTGTCTACTTATATGGCTGTGAAAGCGTCACGAATTAGCCTGCCCTTTCTATCGTTTCTCCAAGTTCTCTGCAGAATTGTGACGTATTTGTAGGCATATCATTGGAAGATTGGCCATAAGAGACTACATTTACCAGGTGTCCGCCCGGTGTCCTTTGTTGAAATTGTTGCGTAATCTCCACGCTGCTCGCATTCATCCATGTGATTGAGACAGAGAGGAGACTACCAGGAATGATATATCATGAAGAGATATGTGAAAAACACCTTGAGAATTGATTCTAAACAACGTTTACCATGTTTCAGTCGATATTATGGAGTTAATGTGGAAGAAAGTTTGGCGTTTGGATGAATGAATTTGGTTTTTTTTTGGTAGCCAAACATGACGCAGAAAACGGACCGATTTCTCCTGCACAAATAATCTTTCAGGAAAAAATGAACATTTGCTATCTAACAGAGTCTCCTCATTGAAAACATCAGAAGTTCTTCAAAGGTAAATTATTTTATTTGAATGGTTTTCTGGTTTTTGTGAAAATGTTGCCTGCTGAATGCTAACGCTAAATGCTATGCTAACGCTAAATGCTGTTACACAAATGCTTGTTTTGCTATGGTTGAGAAGCATATTTTTGAAAATCTGAGATGACAGTGTTGTTAACAAAAGGCTAAGCTTGAGAGCAAGCATATTTATTTCATTTCATTTGCGATTTTCATGAATAGTTAACGTTGCGTTATGGTAATGAGCTTGAGGCTGTATTCACGATCCCGGATCCGGGATGGCTCGACGCAAGAAGTTAAGTATGACTGCTCCATTCAAACCGAGCAATAAGAGATGTGTGTGTGATTAAATTGGTGTCAAATTGTAGTCTGTGTGTGTGCTCGATTATGTGTGTGCGCAGGATTATGTGTGGTGTGTGCCTGCACACGTCAGAGAGAAAATAACAGTGGGCTTTCTTTAAAGATCTAGCACACTTCCAAGGCCTACTGTTCGACCGCAGATTGCATTGTGCCTCTACTTTTATGTCCTGGTAAAGCTGGATTGATTGGTTTTCAACGTCAATTTTTATAAAAGGTCTGTGTCAAGTGGGTCAAACGTTGCATCACAGACTGTAGCCTTCGACTGGAGAGTGAAAAATAACTGGAAATTACTGCGACACATATATATTCATCACATAAGTATGTGAGTGAGCAGTGAACAAGAAAACCGCTGCACATACTATAGCTGAAGCCATGTCAACAGGAGCACTAGCATTACTTGTAGTTGATATTACGCCGCAACAAAAATTAAATATAAAAAACTTAGATTGTGGGCACATCATCTAAATTAGATGGTGTAAAAGTCCACATAAAACAAGTCACGTCCCCATAAGCCCTACGTCACCATTTTAAACCCCCGTCGTCCCAGTACATTAGTGTATGAAGCAGTGTGCTGTGTTGCCTGATGTGACGTCACTGTGGTAAAGTTGGCAACGCTGGCGGGACTCACCACAATCATCTCTGAAGGTTCCAGAACGATGCACTCACATCCACGTCTCAGGCTCCCTGCAGAACGCTTCCCAAAACTGGTGAGAGAACAAATGACAGAGAAAAGAGTATTTTAGGGAAAACTACTTTTAATACATTTTGCTTGGCATCGGTGGGATTCAATCTGGAATTTCTGTTATTCCTGTTCAAACGATAGACAAACATTCCTCCTTGAACAGCTTATAAGTAAGCATTTCACAGTAAGGTCTACCTACACCTGTTGTTTTCGGTACATGTGACAAATATAATTCGATTTGAAGTTGGATAAGTAAAAATACACTTTGGGTGGAAAATTCCTGGATGAAGAATGAAGACTGCAAGAGTCCCAAACTGAGACAAGGGTTCCCTTGTACCGTATTTATGAAATCAACACCAAAATGTGTGTTGATGTGACCCCCGGAGTCACATATCAGTACATATCATTTTTTGTTTATGTTGTGTAAATTCCCCCAGTGTACATACATATAGAAAAGTATGTGAACATCGTCAAATTAGTGGATTCGTCCATTTCAGCCACACCTGTTGCTGACAGGTGTATACAATTGAGCACACAGCCATGCAATCTCTATAGACAAACATTGGCAGTAGAATGGCCCGTACTGAAGAGCACAGTGACTTTCAACGTGGCCCCATCATAGGATGCCACCTTTCCAACAAGTTTGTCAAATATCTGCCAAGCTAGAGCTGCAGCGGTCAACTGTAAGTGCTGTTATTGTGAAAAAGAAACATCTAGGAGCAACAACGTAACAGCTGTGAAGTGGTAGGCCACACAAGCTCACAGAATGGGACCCCAATCGTCTGTCCTTGGTTGCAACACTCACGACCAAGATCCAAACGGCCTCTGAAAGCAATGTCAGCACAAGAACTGTTATTCGGGAGCTTCAAAAAAGGGTTTCAATGGCCAAGCAGCCGCACACAAGCCTAAGATCACCATGCGCAATGCCAAGCATTGGCTGGAGTGGTGTAAAGCGTTCCACCATTTAACTCTGGAGCAACATAAATGCGTTCTCTGGAATGTTGAATCACGCTTCACCATCTGGCAGTCCGAACGAAAAAATGTGGGTTTGGCAGATGCCAGGAGAACACAACCTACCCTAATGCATAGAGCCAACTGTAAAGTTTGGTGGAGGAGGAATAATGATCTGGAGCTGTTATTCATGGATTCTAAGTCCCTTAGTTCCAGTGAAGGGACATCTTAACTCTACAACATACAAAGACATTCTAAACGATTCTGTGCATCCAACTTTGAGGCAACAGTTTGGGGAAGGCCTTAAACTGCTATCCCAGGGAAACATGATTCCATTGCAAAAGCAAGTGAAATAGATAATAAACAAAAGTGATAAAGGACTAAATTAACAGTAAACATTACTCAAAAGTTCAAAACAAATAACGTAATTTCAAATGTCATATTATATATATATATACACACACACACACACACACACTGCTCAAAAAAATAAAGGGAACACTAAAGTAACACATCCTAGATCTGAATGAATGAAATATTCTTATTAAATACTTTTTTCTTTACATAGTTTAATGTGCTGACAACAAAATCACACAAAAAGTATCAATGGAAATCAAATGTATCAACCCATGGATTTCAAAATTAAAGTGGAAAACCACACTACAGGCTGATCCAACTTTGATGTAATGTCCTTAAAACAAGTCAAAATGAGGCTCAGTGGTGTGTATGGCCTCCACGTGCCTGTATGACCTCCCTACAACACTTGGGCATGCTCCTGGTGAGGTGGCGGATGGTCTCCTGAGGGATCTCCTCCCAGACCTGGACTAAAGCATCCGCCAACTCCTGGACAGTCTGTGGTGCAGCGTGGCGTTGGTGGATGGAGCGAGACATGATGTCCCAGATGTGCTCAATTGGATTCAGGTCTGGGGAACGGGCGGGCCAGTCCATAGCATCAATGCCTTCCTCTTGCAGGAACTGCTGACACACTCCAGCCACAAGAGGTCTGGCAATGTCTTGCATTAGGAGGAACCCAGGACCAACAGCACCAGCATATGGTCTCACAAGGGGTCTGAGGATCTCATCTCGGTACCTAATGGCAGTCAGGCTACCTCTGGCGAGCACATGGAGGGCTGTGCGGCCCCCCAAAGAAATGCCACCCCATACCATGACTGATCAACCGCCAAACCGGTCATGCTGGAGGATGTTGCAAGCAGCAGAACGTTCTCCACGGCGTCTCCAGACTGTCACGTCTGTCACATGTGTGAACCTGCTTTCATCTGTGAAGAGCACAGGGCGCCAGTGGCGAATTTACCAATCTTGGTGTTCTCTGGCAAATGCCAAACGTCCTGCACAGTGTTGGGCTGTAAGCACAACCCCCACCTGTGGATGTCGGGCCCTCATACCACCATCATGGAGTCTGTGCCATCCTGGATGAGCTGCACTACCTGAGCCACTTGTGTGGGTTGTAGACTCAGTCTCATGCTAACACTAGAGTGAAAGCACCGCCAGCATTCAAGTGTCCAAAACATCAGCCAGGAAGCATAGGAACTGAGAAGTGGTCTGTGGTCACCACCTGCAGAACCACTCCTTTATTGGGGGTGTCTTGCTAATTGCCTATAATTTCCACCTGTTGTCTATTCCATTTGCACAACAGCATGTGAAATTTATTGACAATCAGTGTTGCTTCCTAAATGGACAGTTTGATTTCACAGAAGTGTGATTGACATGGAGTTACATTGTGTTGTTTAAGTGTTCCCTTTATTTTTTTGAGCAGTGTGTATATAGTGTTGTAGCAATGTGCAAAAGGTTAAAGAACAAAAAGGGAAAAATAAACAAATATGGGTTGTATTTACAATGGTGTTGTTCTTCCCTGATTGCCCTTTTCTTGTGGCAACAGGTCACCATTTTTGCTGCTGTGATGGTACACTGTGGTATTTCACCCAGTAGATATGGGAGTTAATGTGTCTGCGTAATCTGAGGGAAATATGCGTCTCTAATATAGTCATACATTTGGCAGGGGGTTAGGAAGTACAGCTCACTTTCCACCTCATTGTGGGCATTGTGCACATTGTCTTCTCTTGAGCGTCAGGTCTACCTATGTCGGTCTCTCAATGACAAGGCTATTCTCACTCAGTTTTCTTTCATTTTGGGTCAGACAGTGGCAGGCATTCTGTGTACTCTGTTTAAGGCCAAATAGCTTTCTAGTTTGCTCAGTTTTTTTTGTTAATTTTTTCCAATGTGTCAATTAATTATATTTTTATTTTCTTGTTATTTGGTTGAGTCTAATTGTGTTGCTGTCCTGGGGCTCTGTTTGTGAACAGAGGACTCTTCTCCAGGTTCATCTCTCTGTAGGTGATGGCTTTGTTATGGAAGGTTTGGGAATCGCTTCCTTTTAGGTGGTTGTAGAATTTAACGGCTCTTTTCAACAATAATTATTTGGTGTTTTACTAGGGACACTGAGGATATCTTTGCAGAGTCTCAATTTGGTGTTTGTCCCATTTAGTGAATTCTTGGTTGGTGAGCGGCCCCCAGACCTCATAACCATAAAGGGCAATGGGTTCTATAACCGATTTAAGTATTTTTAACCAGATACTAATTGGTATGTCGAATTTCATGTTCCTTTTGATGGCGTAGAAGGAGTCTCTCAGATCCTTCACAGCTTTGTAGACGTTACCTGTGGCGCTGATGTTTAGGCCAAGGTAGGTATAGTTATGTGCTCTAGGGCAACTAGGTGTCTAGGTGGAATGTGTATTTGTGGTCCTAGCAACTGGACCTTTTTTTGAACACCATCATTTTTGTCTGACAGATTTACAATTAGGGCCCAGGTCTGACAGAATCCGTGCAGATGATCTAGGTGCTGCTGTAGGCTGCCCTCAGTTGGGGACAGAAGCACCAGATCATCAGCAAACGGTAGACATTTGACTTCAGATTCTCGTAGGGTGAAGCCGGGTGCTGCAGACTGTTGTAGTGCCAATTCGATGATATACATGTTGAAGAGAGTGGGGCTCAAACTGCATCCCTGTCTCACCCCACGAGCCTGTGGAAAGAAATGTTTTTTGCCCATTTTAACCACACAGTGTACATGGATTTTATAATGTCATGTCGTTTTTGTTTATATAAATGCTGCAGTTGCCACTCAAGTTTTTTCTTCCAATTGTGAACCCTATGAAATAACTAGCTAGTTAGCGGTGTGTGCTAAAAGTGTTTCAAAATCTGTCTGAGACCTCGAAGTAGTTGTGTTCTTTGCTATTTACGGACATGGCTTTTGTGGAGCGATAGGTAACGATGCTTCAAGGGTTACTGTTGTTGATGAGGCAAGTCAGTTAGCATCCCACCTGGCAAAAAGCCAGGGATAATGCAGAGCGCTAAATTCAAATAAATTACTATAAAAATCGAACTTTCCTTAAAACACACATGCAAGATAGCAAATTAAAGCTACAGTTGTGAATCCAGCCCACATGTCAGATTTCAAAAAGGATTTTTGGCGAAAGCAAACAATGCTATTATCTGAGGATAGCACCTCCGTAAACAAAGAGAGAAGAAAGCATATTTCAACCCTGCAGGCACGACACAAAACACAGTGACTACAAAATATCTCAAATATCTACAAAATATCTCAAAAGTTACCTGTAAACTTTGCAAAAACATTTCAAACTACTGTGGCAAAGAAGGGGGTCGAGTGATAAGTGGCAGATATGTGAGAGCAGAACTAATAAACGGGCTCTGCCCGATCACTAAAATGGCCACCCCTGTCAGAACTACAGATCACAAAATGGCCGACCGCCAAAACTACAAGTCCCAGAAGCAAGGGGAACCCTCAGAAGGTGGAGCCGACTCACAGATAAAGGGTCAAGAAAAACCAGGAAGAGGAAGAGAGAGTGCTGGAAGGAGCTATGAACAATAGAGAAAGAGACTATAGAGATTGGCTGGATTTACCGTGTATGAGCTGGATTGTTTTGGACTTACCTGTTGGCGTTTGGACCTGGACCTACCGAGAACCCGATTCGTGTACCGAACCCTGCTATCCTTGACCTCGCCTACGGCCTGGGTGGACCAGGACGGAGAAACAAACACACAGGTACTGTCCTGTTCGAAAGAACTCTCATTCTTGGGTGATTTGGTGACAATTTACCACTTAGTTTGTGACAAACGCTCCTAACCTTGAAGAGGTTTGCCACACTATTTTAGGTATTGTTTTAACAGTACACTTCAAGTGACCCTCGTTCAAGATGGACATACTACTTCATTACACAGAGGAAAAACCTCAACCAATTTCTAAAGACTGTTGACATCCAGTGGAAACGATAGGAACTGCAAGAAGGTCCCTTAGATATCTGGATTCCCAATGAAAACCCATTGAAAAGAGAGTGGCCTCAAAAAAATCGGAATGGTTTGTCCTCTGGGTTTCGCCTGCTAAATAAGTTCCGTTATACTCAAAAACATGATTCAAACAGTTTTAGAAACGTCAGTGTTCTCTATCCAAATTTACTAATAATATGCATATCTTATCTTCTGGGGATGAGTAGCAGGCAGATGAATTTGGGCATGCATTTCATCCGGACGTGAAAACTTCTTGGTGACGGGGCAGTGTTAAGAACACATTATTATTTTCAATGACTGCCTAGGAACGGTGGGTTAACTGCCTCGCTCAGGGGCAGAACAACAGATTTTTAACTTGTCAGCTCGGGGGATTCCATCTTGCAACCTTACAGTTAACTAGTCCAACGCTCTAACCACCTGATTACATTGCACTCCACGAGGAGACTGCCTGTTACGCGAATGCAGTAAGCGAAGGTAAGTTTCTAGCTAGCATTAAACTTATCTTATAAAAAACAATCAATCAATCATAATCACTAGTTAAACTAGTAATATCATCAACCATGTGTAGTTATCTAGCTTGTCCTGCGTTGTATATAATCGATGCGGTGCACATCGTTGCTCCAATGTGCACCTAACCATAAACATCTATGCCTTTCTGAAAATCAATACACAGAAGTAAATATTTTTTAGACCTGCATATTTAGCTAAAAGAAATCTAGGTTAGCAGGCCATATTAACCAGGTGAAATTGTGTCACTTCTCATGCGTTCATTGTACGCAGTCAGTGTATATGCAACAGTTTGGGCTGCCTAATTTGCCAGAATTTTATGTAATTATGACATAACATTGAAGGTTGTGCAATGTGACAGGAATATTTAGACTTATGGATGCCACCCGTTAGATAAAATACGTAACGGTTCCGTATTTCACTTAAAGAATAAACGTCTTGTTTTCGAGATGATAGTTTCCGGATTCGACCATATTAATGACCTACGGCTCGTATTTCTGTGTGTTATGTTATAACTAAGTCCATGAGTTGATAGAGCAGTCTGACTGAGCGATGGTAGGCACCAGCAAGCTCATAAGCATTCATTCAAACAGCACTTTCGTGCGTATGCCAGCAGCTGTTTATGACTTCAAGCCTATCAACTCCCAAGATTAGGCCGAGGTAACCGATGTGAAATGGCTAGCTTGGTAGCAGGGTGCACACTAATAGCGTTTCACACGTCACTCGCTCTGAGACTTGGAGTGGTTGTTCCCCTTGCTCTCCATGGGTAACGCTGCTTCGGGGGTGGCTGTTGTCGTTGTGTTGCTGGTTCGAGCCCAGGGAGGAGCGAGGAGAGGGACGGAAGCTATACTCTTACACTGGCAAACACTTTGTTTTTGCATTATTTAAACCAAATTGAACGTTTTATTATTTATTTATTTTTAATTTTACCTTTATTTAACTAGGCAAGTCGGTTCTTATTTTCAATGACCATAGGCCTAGGAACAGTGGGTTAACTGCCTGTTCAGGGGCAGAACGACAGATTTGTACCTTGTCAGCTCAGGGATTTGAACTTGCAAAGTTTCGGTTACTAGTCCAACACTAACCTCTAGGATACCCTTGAGGCTAAATTGATTTTGATGTATTATATTAAGTTAAAATAAGTGTTCATTCAGTATTGTTGTAATTGTCATTATTACAAATAAAAATATTGTCCGATTAATCTGTATCAGCATTTTTGTCCTCCAATAATCAGTATTGGCGTTGAAAAATCTTAGTCTGTCGACCACTATAATCAAAGTCAATGAAAACATGACCGGGAAACTAATAGTTTAAGGTCTCCAACCAACTCCAACCGACCAAAGGCTAAACAGACAGTCAAGATGGTTAGAGGGCATCGAAAGAGTGCAGAGCTTCTGATGCCTTCTCGCCCATCCAACACAAACACAAAACATGCCGTTCGGGCACATGGTAGCTTTCCTGAACTGTAAATAGAAGCCGACATCCAGGCAAAGAATTCACAAGTGACTTGTGACTAATGACTCATACATTTTACTTCCCGAAATATAACTTGATGCTTCAATGACGCTGAAATAGGGTGGAGTGCATCCATTTTGGGTACACATCGAGTGGAGTGCATCTCAAAATATCAAATCATGCCTAGTGTCTATTCCTTTCATAACTTTCCCCACAAATTCAAAAGCACAAAAGTTAAATGTAGTGTTAGTTCAGTTGCCAAACGGATGTATAACCTCAACCCAACAAATCTCTCTGCTGAGCTGATCTGGAGGCACAGTGTCCTCGCTAACAATACCAAAATAATAATTTTAAAAAACATGCCTTGCATCCCTAACATCTTTCATATACTCTAATCATTGAACCCACCAGCTCCCTTGCTGGAGAAAAGTCATAATTTCAGCTACAACCTACCATTGTGCTACTGTGTGCTGGTCCTCCTAGGGAAAAGATGTCTCACAGACTCACGCCTAGTGCCTGGAAGTTAAGAATCTCAATGAACTCATACCTGCCAGAGGTCTGTCATCTGGTATGTATATCCTCTCTCTCAAAGTCCTTCCTCAGTCTACAACCACCTAGACGAGTAAATCCAGTTCTGAAAAGTTCTGATCAATCGCAGCATTTCACTCCGCTCATAGTTGCACCCTCCTGTTGGTGTTTGAGTGAGTGAGTGTGTGAGAGAGGGTGTGTGTGTGTGTGTGTGTGTGTGTGTGCTTGTCTCTAGCTACGCTGTGCGTACTCTGGCCAACATTCCAGTGCACAGCTCACTTCCTGCAGGCCTGGGAGCGTACAGGCCAGGGGTGGGGTGGTGTGAGTGAGTGGGTGACCCTTTCTTCCACCAGTCCTTCTCTGCAGACCATATACAGTGCCTTGCGAAAGTATTCGGCCCCTTGAACTTTGCGACCTTTTGCCACATTTCAGGCTTCAAACATAAAGATATAAAACTGTATTTTTTTGTGAAGAATCAACAAGTGGGACACAATCATGAAGTGGAACGACATTTATTGGATATTTCAAACTTTAACAAATCAAAAACTGAAAAATTGGGCGTGCAAAATTATTTAATACTTTGTAGCGCCACCTTTTGCTGCGATTACAGCTGTAAGTTGCTTGGGGTATGTCTCTATCAGTTTTGCACATCGAGAGACTGAAATTTTTTCCCATTCCTCCTTGCAAAACAGCTCGAGCTCAGTGAGGTTGGATGGAGAGCATTTGTGAATAGCAGTTTTCAGTTCTTTCCACAGATTCAGGTCTGGACTTTGACTTGGCCATTCTAACACCTGGATATGTTTATTTTTGAACCATTCCATTGTAGATGTTGCTTTATGTTTTGGATCATTGTATTGTTGGAAGACACATCTCCGTCCCAGTCTCAGGTCTTTTGCAGACTCCATCAGGTTTTCTTCCAGAATGGTCCAGTATTTGGCTCCATCCATCTTCCCATCAATTTTAACCATCTTCCCTGTCCCTGCTGAAGAAAAGCAGGCCCAAACCATGATGCTGCCACCACCATGTTTGACAGTGGGGATGAAGTGTTCAGGGTGATGAGCTGTGTTGCTTTTACGCCAAACATAACGTTTTGCATTGTTGCCAAAAAGTTCAATTTTGGTTTCATCTGACCAGAGCACCTTCTTCCACATGTTTGGTGTGTCTCCCAGGTGGCTTGTGGCAAACTTTAAACAACACTTTTTATGGATATCTTTAAGAAATGGCTTTCTTCTTGCCACTCTTCCATAAAGGCCAGATTTGTGCAATATATGACTGATTGTTGTCCTATGGACAGTCTCCCACCTCAGCTGTAGATCTCTGCAGTTCATCCAGAGTGATCATGGGCCTCTTGGCTGCATCTCTGATCAGTCTCCTCCTTGTATGAGCTGAAAGTTTAGAGGGACGGCCAGGTCTTGGTAGATTTGCAGTGGTCTGATACTCCTTCCATTTCAATATTATCGCTTGCACAGTGCTCCTTGGGATGTTTAAAGCTTGGGAAATCTTTTTGTATCCAAATCCGGCTTTAAACTTCTTCACAACAGTATCTCGGACCTGCCTGGTGTGTTCCTTGTTCTTCATGATGCTCTGCGCTTTTAACGGACCTCTGAGACTATCACAGTGCAGGTGCATTTATACGGAGACTTGATTACACACAGGTGGATTGTATTTATCCTCATTAGTCATTTAGGTCAACATTGGATCATTCAGAGATCCTCACTGAACTTCTGGAGAGAGTTTGCTGCACTGAAAGTAAAGGGGCTGAATAATTTTACACGCCCAATTTTTGTTTTTGATTTGTTAAAAAAGTTTGAAATATTCAATAAATGTCGTTCCAGTTCATGATTGTGTCCCACTTGTTGTTGATTCTTCACAAAAAAATACAGTTTTATATCTTTATGTTTGAAGCCTGAAATGTGGCAAAAGGTCGCAAAGTTCAAGGGGGCCGAATACTTCGCAAGGCACTGTACATGAACTCTGATGCAACAGGCTACAATTTTGACTAGTGGTGAGTAATATGCACGCAGCTCTCACTCTTATACCCTCCCTTTTTTTGATCTTATTGTTACTACAATTATGATTATAATAATAAGTAATGTAGTTATCATTACTAGGCTTTGTATAGTATCCTTGTATAACCACCATCGAGCTGTAGGCCTAAGAGCGCATCCTGTTTAGTTTTAATACCGTAACGTACTTAGGCCTATATTTCAATATATAGGCTACTGTATCAATCATTAACCATTAATTTGTTTATGCCACCACAGAGCACATGAGACATTCATGCGTTGAAATGCAATCAAGCATTTTAGTTTTAAAATTCAATAACAAAGTGAGATTTGAATAATTAGCCTAAACAATAAATAAACCGCAATTCACAAATGAATGCAACTGTTTTTAGTCTGCTGTAAGGCTTAATATATATATATATACACTGCTCAAAAAAAAAGGGAACACTTAACTTCTTGGATATAGGGGGCGCTATTTTAATTTTTGGATGAAAAACGTTCCCGTTTTAAACAAAATATTTTGTCACGAAAAGATGCTCGGCTATGCATATAATTGACAGCTTTGGAAAGAAAACACTGACGTTTCAAAAACTGCAAAGATATCGTCTGTGAGTGCTACAGAACTGATGTTACAGGCGAAACCCAGATAAAAATCCAGATAAAAATCCAATCAGGAAGTGCCGCATTTTTTGAAACAGCCTCATGCCAATGACTCCTTATATGGCTGTGAAGGAGCTAGGAGTCAGCTTACGTTTTCCACGTTTTCCCCAAGGTGTCTGCAGCATTGTGACGTCTTTTTGGGCATTTCCATTGGAGAATGGCTGTAAGCGACCATATAGGGCGAGTGGACGCATGGTGTCTCCCGGAGAAAACCTTGCGTAAAATACTGAGGTAGCCATTTTTCCAATCGTTTCTTATGAAAACCAACTGCCTCCACGGATATATTATCAAATACATATGTTAAAAACACCTTGAGGATAGATCCTAAACAACGTTTGCCGTGTTTCTGTCGATATTATGGAGCAAATTTTGAAAAAGGTTTGCCGTTATAGTTTAAGTATTTTCGGTCGATTTCTCAGCCAAGCAGGATGAACAAACATGACGTTTTTCAGCTGCAAAAATATTATTTTTGGAAAAAAGGAACATTTGCTATCTAACTGGGAGTCTCCTGAATGAAAGCATCTTTAGTTCTTCAAAGGTAAATTTAAATTTGGTTGCTTTTCTTATTTTTGTGAAAATGTTGCCTGCTGCCAGCACAGCCTAGCATAGCATTATGCCATGCTAAACTTACAAATGCTTGTCTAGCGTTGGCTGTATTGCATATTTTGAAAATCTGAGATGACAGTGTTGTTAACAAAAGGCTAAGCTTGTGTTTGAATATATTTATTTAATTTCATTTGCGATTTTCATGAATAGGAAGTTGCGTTATGGTAATGCGCTTGAGGCTATGATTACGCTCCCGGATACGGGATTGCTCGTCGCTAGAGGTTAAACAACACAATGTAACTCCAAGTCAATCACACTTTTGTGAAATCAAACTGTCCACTTAGGAAGCAACACTGATTGACAATAAATTTCATATGCTGTTGTGCAAATGGAATAGACAACAGGTGGAAATTATAGGCAATTAGCAAGACACCCCCAATAAAGGAGTGGTTCTGCAGGTGGTGACCACAGACCACTTCTCAGTTCCTATGCTTCCTGGCTGATGTTTTGGACACTTGAATGCTGGCGGTGCTTTCACTCTAGTGTTAGCATGAGACTGAGTCTACAACCCACACAAGTGGCTCAGGTAGTGCAACTCATCCAGGATGGGACATCAATGCGAGCTGAGGCAAGACACACTTTCACCTTGGAAAGGTACATTTTGAGCGTGGGTAGCGGCTGTCCGATTATTGTCATTTTTCAGGTGGAGTGGAATGCGGGCCTGTGGCAACGACGCTCCAGAAATGCATATGAGCTATGAGTGTTACTGACCCCGAGATAGCTCTAATTATTCTAAGGTTCTTGAGTCACAGTGCTTCGTATTGACATTTTTTACATAAAGGAGCATTGTTTCAAGACACCCACAGTCGGGAAAGCGAATCCCATATGCAAGACTGGTTTTCATCACTGCGTTTATTGAGACTAACATTTTAGACAGGGAGACAAATAATTCAGTCGGGGGGGGACAAATAATTCAGTCAGTCAGTGAGCCTAACATTTCAGTCGGTGACATTAATCATAGTTTTATTCACTTGTCTGCACCTGTAGTGTCTGTAGTCCAATGCACATATAGTCCTACTCTGATATAAGACACCCTTGGGTCAAAAACGTGATTACAAAATGGTCGACAATTTGATCAAATCCAGTCCCAACTTGCTGTTGTTCGTACCTGCTTCTTGGCAGGAACATGGACTCCTTGATGAAGACAGACCCGGACAGTAGGATATACCAGCAGCTTCCAATGTCATCCGGGCTGTGAAAGAGAAAAGAGAGAATTGAACTGGTGAATCGCAATTTCAAATTCGTACCTGCACACACACCCAAGTGAAAACACAGACAGCGTAATACACGTCACAGACAAACTCACAATAACCCTGAGCAGTACAAGAGAGGATGACACACAAAGTTTTCCAACTTCCGAATAGAAAACTCCCTAGTTGGCAATTCCAGTGACAATAATGTCAGATTTGCTGTTTAAAGTAGCTGAAAGCAGCAGCAGAGGACTACAGTACAATGAGGGAGGATTCAATAGTCCATTAAGAGGGTTTTCTGATAGTTTTCTTGGCAAGCCATGGTTCTCTATTCAAATACATCTAACAGAAAACAGCCCATTGATAGTACAGATCGAGGAGGAAATACCAGTACCGACACATTACGGTGTCTGTACTGATGGCATCGACAGACATGGTCACTGTTTCTAGCTCAGAGTCAACTTTGCAGTATGTTTTATGTGCGTGTTATTTCATACATTACTTGCTCAGAATGTTTCTTGCATTATTAACAGCCAAAATTAATTGGTGGCTATAAGATCGGCAATCACTCTACAGCATTTCAACCAGAAATGTGATTTTCCTAAATTGGATCCTTTGTTTGAACACCCCGAGGCAGTTCCATTCATCCCGGGGGCTGCTCCAAAACACCGCCGCAGGAGAATAGGAATAAAGAGTGGGCTTCTCATCAGACTCAGGAGGTATGCATAACCTCCACCGCTTCAGAGTATATTGCTCGCTAATATTTCCTTCGACTAACATTCTGTTTTATGGAATCATGGCTCTCTCAGGAACTAGTCTCTGACCATTCAGCCAGTGGGGTTCCCCGATAACTCTCATTGGAAAAGAAAACTGGAGGTGTACGTTTCATGATTGACTTCTTGTGTTGTGATTATGGTAACGTACAGGAACTTTTGGTCTCCCGGTCTGGAATACCTCACCATCTAATGCAGATTACATTACCTTCAGAGATCATTTTCTTAAGTAACTGTTACGGCCGTGTATATTCTCCCCCCAGCCGAAATGTCAAGGAAATAACCTGGACTTTATACATTGCAATGTCCGTACTGTGAGTCGCCTAACACAGCGCTACAGGGAGACAGCGGATTGTCCTCGCAGTGGCAGACCATGTGTAACGAGACATGCACAGGATCGATACATCCGAACATCACACCTGCGGGACAGGTACAGGATGGCAACTGCCGCCTGGGTTACACCAGGAACGCAGAGTCCCTCCATCAGTGCTCAGACTGTCCGCAATAACGTTCCCGTAGTAAACGGGATATTTTGTCATGACAAGATGCTAAAATATGCATATAATTGACAGCTTAGGATAGAAAACACTCTAAAGTTTCCAAAACTGTAAAAATATTGTCTGCGAGTATAACAGGAAGGGACTCTTATTTAGAAGGCTCTGCGTTCCTATGCGTCCCTATTGAGCAGTGAAAGAGATATCAACCAGATTCCTTTTTCTATGGCTTCCCTAATTTGTCTAGTGTCACAATACACAGTTTCAGGCTTTTATTTTGAAAAATGAGCCTGAAAGTCAACATTGCGTCAGTGGTCAGCTGAAATCTCTCAGTGTTTGGTGCGTAAAGGACAAATGTGGCCATCGTTTCTCTCTTTCCTACTCAGAAGCCACGAGTCCCGGTTTATATATTATCAAATAGATATTTGAAAAACACCTTGAGGATTGATTATAAACAATGTTTGCCATGTTTCTGTCGATATTATGGAGCTAATTTGGAATATTTTTCGGCGTTTTCGTGACTGCAATTTCCAGGTGATTTCTTAGCCAAACGTGAAGAACCAACAGAGCTATTTCGCCTACAAAAATAATATTTTGGGAAAAAAGGAACATTGGCTATCTAACTGGGAGTCTCGTGAGTGAAAACATCCAAAGCCCATCAAAGGTAAACAATTTAATTTGATTGCTTTTCTGATTTCCGTGACCAAGTTACCTGCTGCTAGCTGGACAAAATGCTATGCTAGGCTATCGATAAACTTACAAATGTTTGTCTAGCTTTGGCTGTAAAAAGCATATTTTGAAAATCTGAGATGACAGGGTGATTAACAAAAGGCTAAGCTGTGTCTCAATATATTTCACTTGTGATTTTCATGAATAGGAATATTTTCTTGGAATATTTATGTCCGTTGCGTTACGCTAATTAGTGTCAGTCGATGATTACACTCCCTCATGCGGGATGGGGAGTCAGAGGTTTTAAAATAAGTTCAAATTGATCAGAAATACAGTGTAGACTTTGTTAATGTTGTAAATGACTATTGCAGCTGGAAATGTAGATATTTTTGGAATATCTACATAGGCGTACAGAGGCCCATTATCAGCAACCACCACTCCTGTGTTCCAATGGCACGTTGTGTTAGCTAATCCAAGTGTATCATTAGAAAACCCATTTGCAATTGTTAAGACAGCTGAAAACTGTTGTGCAAATGAAAGAAGCAATAAAACCGGCCTTCATTAGACTAGTTGAGTATCAGAATGTGTGGATTCGATTACAGGCTCAAAATGGCCAGAAACAAAGACTTTCCTCTGAAACTCGTCAGTCTATTCTTGTTCTGGGAAATGGAGTCTATTCCATGCGAGATATTGCCAAGAAACTGAAGATCTCATACAACACTGTATACTACTCCCTTCACAGAACAGAGCAAACTGGCTCTAACCAGAATAGAAAGAGTGGGAGGCCTAAGTGCACAACTGAGTACATTAGTGTCTAGATTGACAAACAGACACCTCACAGACACCTCACAAGTCCTCAACTGGCAGCTTTGTTAAATAGTACCCGCAAAACTGCAGTCTCAACATCAACAGTGAGGAGGCGACTCCGGGATGCTGGCCTTCTGGACACTAATGTTCTTGTCCGCTTGCCCAGTTGTGCACCGGGGCCTCCCACTCCTATTCTGGTTAGTGTCCGTTTGCACTGTTCTGTGAAGGGAGTAGTATAGTCGTGGCCAAAAGTTGAGAATGACACAAATATTAATTTTCACAGTCTGCTGCCTCAGTTTGTATGATGGCAATTTGAATATACTTCAGAATGCTATGAAGAGTGATCAGATGAATTGCAATTAATTGCAAAGTCCCTCTTTGCCATAGAAATGAACTGAATCCCTCAAAAACCATTTCCACTGCATTTCAGCCCTGCCACAAAAGGACCAGCTGACATGTCAGTGATTCTCTCGTTAACGGGTGTGAGTGTTGACGAGGACAAGGCTGGAAATCACTCTGTCATGCTGATTGAGTTCGAATAACAGACGGGAAGCTTCAAAAAGAGGGTGGTGCTTGGAATCATTGTTCTTCTGTCAACCATGGTTACCTGCAAGGAAACACGTGTCATCATTGCTTTGCACAAAAAGGGCTTCACATGCAAGGATATTTCTGCCAGTAAGATTGCACCTAAATCAACCATTTATCGGATCATCAAGAACTTCAAGGAGAGTGGTTCAATTGTTGTGAAGACTGCTTCACGGCGCTCAAGAAAGTCCAACAAGAGCCAGGACCATCTCCTAAAGTTGATTCAGCTGCAGGATCGGGGCACCACCAGTACAGAGCTTGCTCAGGAATGGCAGCAGGCAGGTGTGAGTGCATCTGCACGCACAGTGAGGAAAATACTTTGAGGATTGGCTTGGTCTCAAGAAGGGCAGCAAAGAAGCCACTTCTCTCCAGGAAAAACATCAGGGACAGACTGATATTCTGCAAAAGGTACAGAGATTGGACTGTTGAGGACTTGGGTAGAGTCATTTTCTCTGAATCCCCTGTTTTGGTCATCAGGAAAAAAGCTTGTCCGGAGAAGACCAGGTGAGCGCTACCATCAGTCTTGTGTCATGCCAACAGTAAAGCATCCTGAGACCATTCATGTGTGGGGTTGCTTCTCAGCCAAGGGAGTAGGCTCACTCACAATTGTGCCTAAGAACACAGCCATGAATAAAGAATGGTACCAACACATCCTCCTTCTCCCAATCATCCAAGAACAGTTTGGTGACGAACAATTCCTTTTCCAGCATGATGGAGCACCTTGCCATAAAGCAAAAGTGATAAGTGGCTTAGGGAACAAAACATTGATATTTTGGGTCCATGGCCAGGAAACTCCCCAGACCTTAATCCCATTGAGAACTTGTGGTCAATCCTCAAGAGGCGGGCGGACAAACAAAAACTCACAAATACTCAAACTACAAGCATTGATTGTGCAAGAATGGGCTGCCATCAGTGAGGATGTGGCCCAGAAGTTAATTGACATCATGCCAGGGCAGATTGCAGAGGTCTTGGAAAAGGGTCAACACTGCAAATATTGACTCTCATGTAATTGTCAATAAAAGCCTTTGACACTTATGAAATGCTTGTAATCATACTTCAGTATTCCATTGTAACATCTGACAAAAATGTCTAAAGACACTGAAGCAGCAAACTTTGTGAAAATTATATATTTGTGTAATTCTCCAATTTTTTGGCCACGACTGTACATATCGCGTTGTACGAGATAATCAGTTTCTTGGCAATTTCTCAAATAAAATATCCTTCATTTCTCAGAACAAGAAAAGACTGACGAGTTTCAGAATAAAGTACTTGTTTTCTGGACATTTTGAGCGTGTAATCGAAACCAAATGCTGATGCTCCCGATACTCAATTAGGTTAAAGAAGGCCTGTTTTATTGCTTCTTTAAACCGTTTTCAGCTGTGCTAACAAATTGCAAAAGGGGTTTCTAAAGCTCAATTAGCTTCTTAAAATGATCAACTTGGATTAGCCAACACAAGGTCCCATTGGAACACGAGTGATGGTTTATGATCAAATGGCCTCTGTACGCCTACGTTGATATTCCATAAAATAAAATAAAAAAAATCAGCCGTTTCCAGCTACAATAGTCACTTACAACAATAAATGTCAACACAATTTATGATCAATTTGGACCAAAAATGTTATGCTTTTCTTTCAAAAACAAGTAAAATGTCTAAACGACAAACTTTTGAACAGTAGTGTGTAGTACATATACACACTGTATGTACAGTGCCTTGCGAAAGTATTCGGCCCCCTTGAACTTTGCGACCTTTTGCCACATTTCAGGCTTCAAACATAAAGATATAAAACTATTTCTTTGTGAAGAATCAACAACAAGTGGGACACAACCATGAAGTGGAACGACATTTATTGGATATTTCAAACTTTTTTAACAAATCAAAAACTGAAAAATTGGGCATATGTTACTTGATAGTTTTGATGTATTCACTATTATTCTACAATGTAGAAAACTGAAAATAAAGAAAAACCCTGGAATGAAGTGAATTCAGACAACTTTTTCCACATTGTAACGTAACAATCTTAAAAACATATATTTTTTAAATCATGACACACAATACCCCATAATGGCAAAGCGAAAACAAGTTTAAAAAACAGCTTAAAAAACAGATAGCTTATTTACATAAGTATTCAGACCTATGACGCTGTAACAAGGACTAAACTGCTTCATCATCATAATTCTGTCTTTCACTAACTTACCGAGCAGATTGCCGTGGCCACACACCCTGTACATGCTCCAGGTGCTATTAAATTGCATGTCTTGTCATTGGGTTCCCTTTAAATCTCGTGTGTAATTATTGGTCAGTGTTTTCATCGAGTCCCACCAGCGGAGAGCTCTGAAAGGTAGTCTGGAGGAAATCCATTCGATGGCAAATATGGCACGCCAAAGGTTTGTGTCCCACTCACATCTAGAGGTGGGACAGATGGGGATGAATGCATGGCCAAACAAACAGACAAGTGAACATGCACAAGTATGTTCATACACACACACACTTATAAAGACAGAGTGAGAGATTACACTGAGTGAGAGTTTCTCATCACAAAGTACAAAGCAATGCCCCCCACCCCCCTCTTCCTTCTCTCCACACCTTCACTCTGGAGCTAATAAGGCTGAGTATAGCACACCCTACTGATGCAGTGTGAATCCTGCTTCCCTCCCTCTCCCCTTCAGTTTTCCCTCCTTTCCCCTGATGCACTTGTTCCCCCCTATATCGTCCTCATCTCCTCCCTCGCAGTCCAAATGAAAATGTTCAATTATTAATCGCTGGCACGCAGAGGCGCTCGCTCCCTTGCACATCGCTAAGGAGGAGAGGAGCACAGAACACAAAGTAGTAGGAGACAGGAGAGTCTTATGCGCCACGACAGCTTGACTGAACTGGGTCATGAGCATTTTGGGAGAAACAATAGTCTGAGAAGCGCTCAGCAATGACAAGCCCGAACACCACATCTCATCTTCAGACAGGATGTAAGGTAGGAGAGAAGCTGAGGGTCTCTGGGTGTGTTAGACGCTGGAGAAGAACTGTTTTTTTTTAATTAAACATCAATATTCTCATGAGACCCTTTATGAAATGATGATCAAATGATGTTGGAGTGGGGGGACAGAACAAGCCCATTTCCAAAGGGGTGTGTCTGATAAACTACAGTATACAGTGCATTCAGAAAGTATTCAGACACCTTCCCTTGAAATGGTTTAGGGTTAAATGGTTCGAACTTCAACACGAGGTGAAGAAATAAACTCACCTTCCTTTAGACCAGAGAGAAGGCAAGCTGCAGCTCATGACCATCATGGTTCGAATCCTGAATAATCAACACGAGGTATGGGTGAGGAGCGCACCTCTCAGACAATCATTTAGACAGCTGATTAGCTGTCGCGAGTCAAATATCTAGAGAAGTGAATGTAAGTGAGACTATCCTACTACGCTCATCACCGGGAACCGTTGACACGGCTGGCTAGCTATCTTCCAGAGTGAACAACAGTAGAAGATGGCAAAGGAGAGACCCCTTCTGGACAATCAGAGCCATCCAGCTTGCCGCTCTAAGGTCAACAATCTTCCTAATGAGGGCTGGTTCCGACCGAAAAAAGGCACTCGCACGTAAATACATTGATGATTTCTTATTCCAAATGGGCGGTGGTTCGTGTGCAAACCATATGATTAATGTGAGAATATTTCTGAAATGCATCGACAATGTCTTTTTCGCTCTCCCCTCTACATATCGTTGCGTAAAAAGTCACCATATTGTAAAAGTCTGCTACGGACCTTTGTCTCGGGTATTAAGTGTGTATGTTATCCTGTTATTATTTAAATAATAATAGTAAATAAATAATAATTCAACCAATTGGTGTAGTACTGAATCATGAGTAAGACTGGGTTTATTGAAGATGCGTGGTCCTTCTGTGGCTCAGTTGGTAGAGCATGGCGCTTGTAACGCCAGGGTAGTGGGTTCGATTCCCGGGACCACCCATACGTAGAATGTATGCACACATGACTGTAAGTCGCTTTGGATAAAAGCGTCAGCTAAATGGCATATATTATTATTATATATTAGGTTATGACTGTTCAGAAGTAATGATTAATAAAATAACCGTTTAGCGATGTATATCTTATAGAATTTAATTTGGGAGACGGTAATTCTTTAAAAAACCTCTTCCATGGTGCCTCATTTCTAATGAGTTAGTTGTTAGAGGATTCATTTCAAATCGGGTAAAAATTAAACAGTTAGTGGATTAAATACACAACAGTCAGAATAATGAAAGTAAAGTCACAACAGGGTTATCTTCTGTAGCTTGTCGAGGGGAAAAAATATTTAATCCATTTTAGAATAAGGCTGTAACATAACAAAATGTGGAGAAAGGGGTCTGAATACTTTCCTTGCAAAACTATTCCGACCCCTTGGATTTCACCACATTTTGTGTTACAAAGTGAGATTAAAATTGATTTGTAATTTTCTATCAACAATTCAAACAAAATAGTCTGTCAATGTGGGAAGAAAATACATTTTTTATATAAATACAATTGTAATCAATAAAATAGTCGTTGCTTAAGTATTCAGCTTTCTGAGTCAATACATGTTAGGAAAACCTTTTGCATCGATTACTGCTGTGAGTCTTCTAGGGTAAGTCTATAAAAGCTTTGCACGCCTGGATTGTGCGATATTAGCCCATTATTCTGTAAAAAAAAAATGTCAAGCTCTGTCAAGATGTAGGGGTCATGGCTAAACAGCATTTTTCAAGTCTTGCCACAGTATTTCAAGCAGAATTAAGTCAAACTGTAACTTGGACACTCAGGAACATCCACGGTCATCTTGGTAAGCATTTCTAGTTGAAATTTGGCTTTGTGTTTTAGGTTATTGTCCTGCTGAATGGTGAATTCTTCTCCCAGTGTTTGGTGTAAAGCAGACTGAAGCAGGTTTGCTCTACCATTTTCCCTGTGCTTCAACTCCATTCTGTTTGTTTTTATCCTGAAAAGGTATTTGCTGATGTCAAGCATACTCATACCATGATGCAGCCACTATCATGCTTGAAAATGTAGGCCAAAAAGTGTATTCCTTTGACATGTTTTTTTTTGTTGCAGTTACTGCCTTGATGCATACAAGATACATGTTTTGGAATATTTGTATTCTGTATATTTATATTATTGGGTAGTCACGACAATGTTGATCCGTCCTCAGCTCCCCCTTCACAGCCATCTAACTCTGTAGCGGTTTTAAAATCCCCAATTGCCACAAGGTGACATCCCTGGGCAGTTTCATTCCGGCCCTGCAGCTCACTTCAGACGGACAACTACTTTTGAGGTGTCTAGTGGTTTAATAACAGAAGTAACTTGACCATGCTTACAGAAATATTGAATGTCTGATTTGTTATTGTTACACATCTATCAATCACTGCCCCTTTTATGATACTTGAAATTCAATACATGATGGAGGGACCTTACAGATGTTGTTTGGGGGACAGAAGGGTCATTTATTTTTGTACATGTAACTTTGTGATTTGTTGAGCCAAATTTGACTCCTTTACTAACTTAATCTTGCCGGGAAAAAAGGTGGCCGAATACTTTGAATGCAGCGACTATGTTATATTTTTTCTTAATCTTAAAAAACATGTCCCACCCCAAAATGGCCCACTGACAGAGTATTTTGTGTATATTGTTGATAAAAATGACAAGTCCATTTGAATCCCACTTCATAACACAAAATGTGGAGAAATCCAAGGGGTCTGAATACTTTTGCAAGGCAAAAGTTAGTGGCAGTTGATGGCCTTATTTCTATTACAGCATATTGGATGACTGTCATTCAGATTCCATTCACTAACATCAATAGGTTTAAGCTACTACATGATACTCAAATTTGCCCTATACACATGAGATTGCTAAAACCTAGCCTACAAATGAAAGTTTATAACATAGGCGCACAGGTACAGAGACAAATTGGAGTAATCAAGGTGAGTGACATACTCAATACCACCTTGCACACTCTTGCCAGCATCTAGCAGATCTAGGGTGTAATCATTAGACCAAACAGTTGCTAACATTTTGCAACAAAACCATGAGTTTTTTTTTTGGACAAATGTAGGTAGGTCCAACCCCGTTTTGTTCCGTTTGCTTCCATTTAAGAAACGTTTTGCAAAACAGAATTAGCGGAATGAATACACCCCTGATCACCGGCGCACAGTTCATACAATTTTAAATAAATAATATTTGTTCACAACCGTTCAACTAGCATCTCACTGAGTCACTTTTGATTGGATGGACAACATGTTAGTTCACACTGCAAGCTCTGATGGGTTGGAGGACGTCCTCTGGAAGTCGTTATAATTACTATAGTAAGTCTTTGGGGGGGGGTGAGAACCATGAGCCTCCTAAGTTCTGTATTGAAGTCAATGTACACAGAGGACAGAAAATAGCTGTCCTCTGGCTACACCAGGGTGCTACCCTACGGAGTGCTGTTGAGGCTACTGTATACCTTTATTGCAAAACAGGGTTTAAATCCGTTATTTGGTGACAAAACGACACTAAATATATTCATATCTAAAAAATAAATGAAAAATGTAATGTTTCACTATTTTGATCAAATTCACTGCGTAGGATGGTCCTCCCTTCCTCCTCTGAGGTGCCTCCACTGTTTGCAGTGTTTTATATGATGATTTTTAATACAGAATACTGCTAACCCCAATACTGACATGACACTCCCCAATTCCAACAGAGACCATCACTCATTGCCATCAGCCAGTATAGCCTCAGCTGACACATTGAATCAACAGTACGGTGTGTTTTCTCCATTAGAGTGACGTTTCTCATTGTAAACAAAAATCTGCGCATTCAGAAGGATGGAAATGCAATGTTCCTTGAGCGTTGTTTGGATGGGACATGTTATTTCTCCCAGTTCTTTTCCCAGATCAGATGACCTTGTTTCCAGAAGCGAGCGGGCACATTCCCGGCTGATTACAGTAGGACCCTATTGGGAGTTGGAGCTGGTGAGGGGAAAACTTTCCATCAGCTGCGTTTGAGTTCTGCACACACACACACACACAATGAGCTTGGTTTGAGCACACACACACACACACACACACACACACACACACACGAGGGAAGAGGGAAACCCGGAGATGAGGACTGCTGGAGGGTATAATCAATTCCTGTCAAGTGTAATACTCCTGGTTTATAACCTGATGTACTAAGATGGCAGTGTATCGCCTGTAGCACACACACTATCAACCTCACTTTGGGATTTCAGGTTTGGACAGAATTGGAGTGGATGTAAGATCAGTGTTGCTTAGCCTTGTAACAATTGACTGTCCACCTCCCTACGCACAACGTGCCGTCTACTATTGACAGCATGTCTATGATTGACAGTCCATCACCCTATCCAAAATGTGCTGTCTATGATTGAGTCCCCTTCACCTCCCTATCCAAAATGTGCTGTCCATGCTTTCATCTCAGGAACTGTGTTTACCTTAAGGGCACCACTATAGCTAAAGATTCTTAATCAGATTCTCCACAGGGAGAGACTGCATCTTATTTTCCCACTGTCTGCTCCCAGCTCTTATCCAGGAAGAGAACCAGAGTATGAATGTCTACAAGAGGAATCCCCTACCCTGGGCCAAAATATTCATGCATGCATACATACATACTACACATGACCACCGGCAGACGAGTGCACACACACAGTGGGTAGAAAGACTGCTGAAAGTGTTGTCACACTAGCCCTAAGCTACCAGCAGGGTACCAGACACCACCCCCTCTCATCCCCCCCACTGCTACTTTTGGGCAATGGGAGCAACTCTCTCTGTGTGTGTGTGTGTGTCCTCTGACTATAGGGCATTCTGGAATATCCTGGCTCTCATCTAAATGAAGCAAGTCCTATAATCAGTTCCCTCTTAAAGAAACTCTTAAGGATCAGACCTTTTTAAATTTTCACCTAAAATGGCATACCCAAATCTAACTGCCTGTAGCTCAGGACCTGAAGCAAGGACATGCATATTATTGATACCATTTGAAAGGAAACACTGACGTTTGTGGAAATGTGAAATTAATGTAGGAGAATATAACACGTGAAATCTGGTAAAAGATAACAAAGATGTTCCATCATCTTTGAAATGCAAGAGAAAAGCCATAATATAACATTGCATTTTAAGCTCAATTTAGATTTTGGCCACTAGATGGCAGCAGTGTGTGTGCCAAGTTTTAGATTGATCCAGTCAAGCGTTGCAATACTGCATAGTATTTTTATCAAGTCTGCCCTTTATGTGCTGATTTGTCAATTGATACATTTTCAACCTCATAACTATTGGTAACATACAAAAATGATATGGTAATACAACATTTCAGTTAACACACACACTCACAGGAATGTAATATGATGGATCCTTAGTTTATACACTAACTTTCACACATCTAGATGGCTGGGCGGGGTGGGTGTGGAGCAAGAGGCAGCAGGGGTTCAAACTGTAGAACCCAGAATATAAAAATAGAGTTTACCAAACAAAACTATGGTACATTTTATTTCTAGGACCCTCAGGATGACAAATCAGAGTAAGATTACTGAATAAAAGTATATTATTTACCTTCACAGGTGAATGTATCAAATCAGTTGCCGTGATAATTTTTTTTTTGTTGTACACTCTCCTCAAGCAATAGCATGGTATTTTTTTTCACTGTAATAGCTACTGTAAAATTGGACAATGCAGTTAGATTAACAATAATTAAACATTTCTGCCCATATAAGACATGTCTAGGTCCTGGAAACTTTGCTGTTTATTACAACGTCATTCTAGTCACAATAGTGCAAATTAGCATCAACCGTCCCAATATTGGGACACCGATCTCGTAGAGGTCAATCAGATGAACCTCCGTCTCCTGCACCTATACATGCATGTGCACACGGTTTTCTATAAAAGGTAATTATTTCTCATCAGATATGGACGACAACAGCAAAACCTCTTGTCAAGTGTGTGCGTCTTCCAGTGTGTGTGTGTGTGTGTGTGTGTGTGTATATATATCCAGTAGGGTCTTAGGCTCTTAGCATCATAACAGGATGTCTTGGGGCAGAACAATAGAGTGGACGGTGCCACCGGGAGAACTAAAACTTCACAGCCGGGAGAACTAAAACTACACAGCCGGGAGAACTAAAACTACACAGCCGGGAGAACTAAAACTACACAGCCGGGAGAACTAAAACTACACAGTTGTGCTCCAAGCGGTTTCAACCCTCTCAAGACACACCACTATCTTTTTATCTGTCTCAATTGGAAGACAACACACAGAGGCTTACCTCAAATGGCCTAGCTAGCCAGGAACTAACCATCAAGACAAGGTTCTGGTAGCCATTAAAGCTTGCATTTTGTTATCAACCACAACTCAATGACTTGTCAAGTAGGCCAAATTGAAATTGTTCCAGACAAACTTGCAGGTCTCTCTGCTTCAGTGGTTTAGATTCACGCCTAGGCAGCACAGAGGGTTTCTGGTGACCGTGCTGATGCACACAGGCATTTGTTTTCGAAATCATTAATTTCACTGCACGTCATTAACGGGGCATAATCGCATCTTGTCAATAAGTTGAACTCTGACCATGTCTTGTGTAAAGGCTTCCAGCAGAGAATATCTAGATATGATTTATTAAGAATGTGTACCTACATACACGCACAAGGGTACTTACTAATAGAGCACTTCATTGGCTTCGTGTCTTTCATAGCGCACTGTCTCACACATTATCCTGTAGGAGAGAGAAGGAAGGACAGAGGAGAGGAGTGGGGCGAGAGGGGGGAGGATAGGAGTGGGACGAGAGGGGGGAGGATAGGAGTGGGACGAGCGGGGGGAGGATAGGAGTGGGGCGAGAGGGGGAGGATAGGAGTGGGACGAGGGGGGGGAGATAGGAGTGGGGGCGAGAGGGGGGAGGAGAGGAGTGGGGAGAAGAGAGAAGACAACAGTGACAGCAAAGTTAACAAATACAATCGAACAGATGGATGGTTGAGTTCACTAAAGTTTAGTTTATTGAGTTTGTAGAAGCTCTCAACTGAGTTTACCTTTTTAAGGGGAAGGAAATGTCAGTATTTTAAAAGTAACTCATGTGCCTTGGCATTTGTGAAACTTTATTTTAGTAAACAGCGATATCAAAAAACACAAACTCCAAAAAACAGCCCAGAGCATGTCATGCATATTATTGTTGCTCAAGGATTCAAAACAAGCAGGAGAAAAACTAGTCTCTGAGAACTAGCTACCACAGAGGAAAACAACATTCCTTTAAGGTGTTACCATCTAATAATACTTTTAGTCTCATCAGGGTATTGTGCAACTGCTAATCACAGACCATCCATGTAATTAACGAGTATAAATTCATGTGTAATTCATTTGATCAATCTGAATCAATGTGGGAGCTCTCACCTCAGCTGGTGTTCTCGGAGGTTAGACAGGGCCTCCATTCCATGCAGATAGGAGTAGACTATCTCCAGGTCCTGTGTGAAATAGAGGAGATGTGTCAGTTTATTAGCATTTTAGCATTACGATTTTACCGGGTGCAGGGTGTTGGAATATCATGGGGAAAAAGTCAGCGTGTTAACAGTAGACAGACATGAAGAGTCAGCAGTTCTAAGAGCCAAACAACCTTTTTAAAATTACCAGTGCTGTCCCTAATACATACAGTACCAGTCAAAGTTTGGACACACCTACTCATTCAATGGTTTTTCTTTATTTTTACCATTTTCTACATTGTAGAATAGTGAAGACACCAAAACTATGACATAACACAGAATTATGTAGTAACCAAAAAAGTGTTAACTAATCAAAATATATTTTAGATTCTTCAAAGTAGCCACCCTTTGCCTTGATGACAGCTTTGCCCGCTCTTGGCATTCTCTCAACCAGCTTCACCTGGAATGTTTTTCCAACAGTCTTGAAGGAGTTCCCACATATGCTGAGCACTTGTTGGCTGCTTTTAATTCACTCTGCGATCCAACTCAACCCAAACCATTTCAATTGGGTTAAGGTTGGGTGATTGTGGAGGCCACGTCATCGGATGCAGCACTCTCTCATTCGCCTTGGTCAAATAGGCCTTACAGTCTGGAGATGTATTGGGTCATTTTCCTGTTGAAAAACTAAGTGATAGTCCCACTAAGCGCAAACCAGGTCGGATGGCATATCGCTGCAGAATGCTTTGGTAGCCATTCTGTTTGTGTTTCTTGAATTCTAAATAAATCACAGAGTGTCTCCAGCAAGCACCATCACACCTCCTCCATGGGAAGCACACATGCGGAGATCATCCATTCACCTACTCTGTGTCTCACAAAGACACAGTAGATGTTGAGATGTGTCTGTTGCTAGAACTCTGTGAAGCATTTATTTGGGATGCAATTTCTGAGGCTGGTAACTAATGAACTTATCCCCTGCAGGAGAGTTAACTCTGGATCTTCCTTACCTGTGGCGGTCCTCATGAGAGCCAGTTGTATCATAGCTCTTTATGGTTTTTGCAACTGCACTTCAAGAAATGTTCAAAGTTCTTGAAATTTTCCGGATTGACACCTTCATGTCTTAAAGTAATGGACTGTTGTTTCTCTTTACTTATTTGAGCTGTTCTTGCCAAAATATGGAATTGGTCTTTTGCCAAAATATGGAATTGGTCTTTTACCAAGTAGGGCTATCTTCTGTATACCAACCCTGCCTTGTTACAACAGAACTGATTGGCTCAAACACATTAAGGAAAGAAATTCCACAAATTAACCTTTAACAAGGCACACCTGTTAATTAAAAAATGCATTCCAGGTGATGACCTCATGAAGCTGGTTGAGAGAATGCCAAGAGTGTGCAAAGCTGTCAAGGCAACGGGTGGCTACTTTCAAGAATCTCATATACATACATATATGATTTGTTTAACAATTTTTTGGTTACTACATAATTCCATGTATTCATTTTTAGTTTTGACATCTTCACTATTATTCTACAATGTAGAAAATAGTAAAAATAAAGAAAAAACCTGACAGACACATAGACAGACACACCTCCTCTGCCATTCAAGGCAACATACTTAGAGGCCCAAAGAAAATGCCTGCACAAAGCACCTAATCTAAGAAAGATACATTTTAGAGACCAAAAAGGAAACAGGACGGGTGGTGCTTCCTTTCATTTGTCTCAACTTTGTCAGCTGACACCAAGCTCTGGGCTCTGAAACCGTCTGACACCAAGGGGAATGAATAGAGAGGTCAACCGGTTTGAAGCAACTCAGGTTAGAGATCAAAGATTGAGTAAGGGGGGCTGGTGTTTGGTTAAAAATGACCTGCGGGTCGTACCAAAGTGTGAGTTACTACAAACAAGACCATAGATCAAATCTGTTGAGAAGATCAAAGCTGAAATGTGATGTTTTGCAAGTTATTATTTGAACAATCATACATGAGTTTATAACGTATACCCATTGAACAGACAAGGTCTATAGGCTATTATGCAAAGTTAGGGCCTATCTTGGATATCCTATGTCCCATCAACATACACAACATTCATGCGATACAAAACACTGTTCAGACCGTTGGCTTAATTAGAACTAAAAAAAAAAAATAACTAGGTTGGCCTTCAAAGCTCCATAGACTGGGTTACCTCGACCCATGTTACATCATGCAGTGATATCCCCAGCCTAATAGACTGGGTTACCTCGACCCATGTTACATCATGCAGTGATATCCCCAGCCTAATAGACTGGGTTACCTCGACCCATGTTACATCATGCAGTGATATCCCCAGCCTAAGACTGGGTTACCTCGACCCATGTTACATCATGCAGTGATATCCCCAGCCTAATAGACTGGGTTACCTCGACCCATGTTACATCATGCAGTGATATCCCCAGCCTAAGACTGGGTTACCTCGACCCATGTTACATCATGCAGTGATATCCCCAGCCTAAGACTGGGTTACCTCGACCCATGTTACATCATGCAGTGATATCCCCAGCCTAAGACTGGGTTACCTCGACCCATGTTACATCATGCAGTGATATCCCCAGCCTAATAGACTGGGTTACCTCGACCCATGTTACATCATGCAGTGATATCCCCAGCCTAAGACTGGGTTACCTCGACCCATGTTACATCATGCAGTGATATCCCCAGCCTAAGACTGGGTTACCTCGACCCATGTTACATCATGCAGTGATATCCCCAGCCTAATAGACTGGGTTACCTCAGTGATATCCCCCCATGTTACATCATGCAGTGATATCCCCAGCCTAATAGACTGGGTTACCTCGACCCATGTTACATCATGCAGTGATATCCCCAGCCTAATAGACAGCCTAATAGACTGGGTTACCTCGACCCATGTTACATCATGCAGTGATATCCCCAGCCTAAAGACTGGGTTACCTCGACCCATGTTACATCATGCAGTGATATCCCCAGCCTAATAGACTGGGTTACCTCGACCCATGTTACATCATGCAGTGATATCCCCAGCCTAATAGACTGGGTTACCTCGACCCATGTTACATCATGCAGTGATATCCCCAGCCTAAGACTGGGTTACCCCGACCCATGTTACATCATGCAGTGATATCCCCAGCCTAAGACTGGGTTACCTCGACCCATGTTACATCATGCAGTGATATCCCCAGCCGAATTCTAGCCTTATGTTCTGTTCTGACGTCGCTCACTGATTTGGATACTGTGTGGGCCTGATAATTCTGCTTGGAGACTGGCTAGGTTCTGGCACCATCTACTGTACAAGGACAGGACAGGCCAATTTATTTGGGATTTAACATAAAATGGCACAGCACATTGAAACAAATTATCCAGCAAGCTGATATGAATAGAAATTGATAACACCAAAATGAGACATATTGACATTCGTATAGTTGTGACTAGATGTCGGCCTAGTAAAATATGAGACTATGACTACAAAAGGTGCTACACAATGATTTTAAGCAAGACAAATACTGCCAATGCCATTTTTGGGAGGGATGATCTGGACTCATTATGCCTCAATGTTGCTTACATAGAATGAACCGTGAACATGCGGATTCACACGGGACAACAAGACCCTGTTGAAAGCTTAGCTGACATTTTTCAGTCTTCCCTAAAGTAGACTTAATCACAGATTTGAGAGGTTGGTAGGTGAACACACTAAGGTGGAAAACTTGCTTTGACTTATCCAATCACCGACAGTAACAGGCTATAACCTAAAGGAAGGGTTGTAAAGAAGATTCCAAACACCAGCGCACAAGTCTAATTTCCCATTGCCATACATGGAAGCAGACCTTACCAAGAATGACCACTAGGTGGCATGCTACTGCTGTGTTTTTCCATAGGCCTACTATAGCACAGTGTGGGAAAGAGCACCACTCTTACGCCACTCAAGAGCTCCAGTGAGAGAGACAAATATGCAGACCCATCAATTGTGGCTTTGGTCTTAAATATTTCAGATTGACTCTTGAGATTAGCTCCATGGAAAGAATGCGAGGGACACCATTTTTCCACTGTCTCTCGCTACCATGCTACCATTCATTTCCCGGTTTTGTGTTTTTGGATTGGATAACGTTTGAGATGTTGGGGCCAACCGCAAAACACTGTGGGGGGGGGTTCCAAGTTCATCTGGTATTGCGTATTGACGGCAATGACTGTATAGACTCAAGGTAGGGGAGTGGGATAAGAGTCAAGCAATGTCAAGTTTGAGAAGTGTGTGTGAGAGAGACAGCGAAAGAGAAATAAAGCAAGCATTTGATGAGTGTCCTTAATAACAGTGCTATTCAAGCACATTTTTGAAATACCAGATGTTAGTCTTTATGGGGTCTGGGACATTTTTCTGTTACCATCCAATTCCTGCTTATTTCCTTAGGTCAGGGGGATCTAATGGTTCACTACACCTCTGGATCTGAGTCAGACAGTAGCAGTGTACCATACAGTAGGCAAACTATCAGAGGTATTTTCTCCCAGGACATTAGGGCATTAGCCAACAATGATAGCCTTGCGTTCTTTGTTTTGGGGGCCAATATGACCAAGGCTGCCTCTCCAGTCTCCATTATCTATGGTTTGTTGTGCAACTCCATGGGCAGTAGGGTACAGAACAGGGCTCTGGGCCAACGTGTCGATAGACATGACAATCAGTTGAGCAGAGAGTGTTCCAGGAGGAAATGAATGTTTAGCTAAAACCATACACGTTCACTGAGATCCTGGATTCAAGTTAAGAGGCCTATAACATGATCATTTAGATTCAAGTTGATGGGAACTAAGCTTATAACATGAGGGTGAAGAATTTATAACATTGGCATAAAACAATTTAGAGCTTCCAGTCAGCAATCGTCCACTTGACCTCAAATCACTCCCTTTCACTTTCAATAAAATGGGAAGGACAGGAACAACAAAGCCTTGTTTAAATTCTAAAACGGCAGCCACACCTCATCTCAAATCCACTGATGTGTCTGCAAACAAGATAGGGAGCTTTAATTGTCCACTCCTTTCAATGGTCTGAATGAGTATTTGGTACATTCATTTGGGTCAGTGTGATAAGATGCAGGGTGGTTTGCATTCACACTGACCCAAACGTACCAAACCCTGCATCTTATCACACTGACACTGTAGGCGAGTCATCAAAAGGTGGGGTCACAACCTTAAAGACCTATGGGGAAGGTAAAGTCCTGTGCGGAAGGTAAACTTGGACTGAGAGGACAGCAGGTGGTCTAGTGGTAAATGTTGGACCAGTAACCGAAAGGTCTCTAGTTACCCAAGCAGACAAGGTGAAAAATCTGTCAATGTGCCCTTAAGCAAGGCACTTAACCCTAATCGCTCCAGGATCACCACTGATAATACAAGCACCCACCAAATTATGATTTATTACTATTTTAAACCTCATTGTCTTAACTAAGAGACGTCCAATGCTGTAACATATGAGGCTATATATTATAATGATACAATATCTGAGATTGCTGTGAGAATTTTAAAATGTGGGATAGGCCATTGTGGTTAATGTGGCTTTTGGTTTCCACAGGATATTAAAATGATATGGCCAATAACATGTCATAAAACTCACCATGGGATGAGTGTAATGAGCACTTCATTGGGTGCATTGACCTTACAAAGGGAAGCTACATAATACCCACTCCTGTCATTGGTTAAAACGGTGTTACCATCATAATCTCCATCACTCAGTCAACAGTAGCATTCAGTCAACAGTAGCAGCCTCCAATACATCGTAAAATAGAGATTTTAAACAGCTGATAGTCAATGGGATTCATCTCTTAAGCAGAGATCAGTCATCACCTTGAAGGAAAGAACAAAGAATGTATTTTAAATGTATTCCTTAAAAGTATATCAGGAGACAGTCACTCAACTACTGGGCATGCATGACAGAGATACACCAACAGTAAGGCCACGTGTGGGAAAGCATGAGTCTGTCACTGATGAGTTGTTGAGTTGTTGCCAACATCAAGTTCTGTGAGCCACATCCTGTTGGCATGCCTTGTGTAACTAGTCTGGTTCTCTACTCCATCAAAACAATGTGTCATCGACCAGTTAGCTCAGCTATTAGCATGTCTCCGCCTTAAGATGCCGGTGTCCCCGATCCCTGGCAGGCAGGCACGTCAAGAACGTGGCTTTTTAATCTGGGACGCGTCGCACAGAGATTGTGGTTCTGTTGAGGTGAAAAGCTGTGAAAAGCATAAATTAATCTCCTGCGACTCAGAGCAGAGCCGTGCTAGATTTGCAACAGACCGCTAACTTGTCACCGGCTGAGAGTGATGATTTCGCCATATCTTCAGAGGGCAATGAGACGTGGCAACAAGTTCATAGCTCAACCTAGCGATCGGTGATGCGGTGGAACAAGAAAAAGAGAAAAACAGCCCCATTATCAGTATGATTGCCGCCATTTTGATTTCCGACGTTGATCCTTAACCAGGTTAGGCCTCTAATCTGATCATCCATCCCACCAAGCAGAGTCCCAGTGTCAATGGATCCCCTTACCATGACAGTAGAGGTGGCCATCTTGTGTGTCAAATCAGGGGTGAAGACTACATTCCTCAGATGACAGTGCCGAGACAAATAACACACAACGCCTCCACCGCTCCCTAACCTAAGAGGCATCTGGGTCGTCCATTAGTTAGAGAAGGTCTTGTGCCTGGATACATTCTGGTGCTAGCCAGAGACCGCTCACTGTTAAGTCTTACGGTAAGACTCCAGAATAGCTAATCAAATGGCTACCCAGACTATTTGCATTGGCCCCCTCCCCTTCTACTAGTGTGTGAAAAGCTTGAAGACTTACAGAAAACATTTGACCTCTGTTATATACCCTTTGTTGGCAATGACAAAGTATTGAGATAAACTTTTGTTATTGACCAAATACTTATTTTCCACCATAATTTGCAAATAAATTCAGGATTTTTTAAAATATTTTTGTCTGTCATAGTTGAAGTGTACCTATGATGAAAATTACAGGCCTCATATTTTTAAATGGGAGAACTTGCACAATTGGTGGCTGACTAAATACTTTTTTGCCTCACTGTATATGAATGCCATTGGGCTGAAACACAGAATTCAAATTGAGCCTTTAATGTAATGTAATCAGTATTTAGTAGAGGTCGACGGATTATGATTTTTCAGCGCCGATACAGATTATTGGAGGACCAAAAAAGCCGCTACCGATTAAATCTGCGGATTTTATTTATTTATTTGTAATAATGACAATTACAACAATACTGAATGAACACTTATTTTAACATAATACATCAATAAAATCAATTTAGCCTCAAATAAATAATGAAACATGTTCAATTTAGTTTAAATAATGCAAAAACAAAGTGTTGGAGAAAGTAAAAGTGCAATATGTGCCATGTAAGAAAGCTAACGTTCCTTGCTCAGAACATGAGAACATATGAAAGCTGGTGGTTCCTTTTAACATGAGTCTTCAATATTCCCAGGTAGGAAGTTTTAGGTTGACGTTATTATAGGAACTATAGGACTATTTCTCTCTATACCATTTGTATTTCATTAACCTTCGACTATTGGATGTTCTTATAGGCACTTTAGTACTGCCAGTGTAACAGTATAGCTTCCGTCCCTCTCCTCGCTCCTCCCTGGGCTCGAACCAGCAACACAATGACAACAGCCACCCTCGAAGCAGCGTTACCCATGCAGAGCAAGGGGGAAAAAACACAGGTTATAACACATAGATTATATGCAACGCAGGACACGCTAGATAATATATAGAAATATCATCAACCATGTGTAGTTAACTAGTGATTATGATTGATTGATTTTTATAAGTTTAATGCTAGCTAGCAACTTACCTTGGCTTACTGCATTCGCATAACAGGCAGTCTCCTTGTGGAGTGCACAAGTACTAGTTAACTGTAAGGTTGCAAGCCTGGATCCCCCGAGCTGACAAGGTGAAAATATGTCATTCTGCCCCCGAACGAGGCAGTTAACCCACCGTTCCTAGGGCGTCATTGAAAATAAGAATGTGTTCTTAACTTACTTGCCTAGTTAAATAAAGATTTAAAATATTAAATAAAAATCGTCAAAATTGGTGTCCAAAAATACAGATTTCCGATTGTTATGAAAACTTGAAAATCTGCCCTAATTACATCGGCCTTTCCGATTAATCGGTCAATCTCAAGTATTTAGTAAGGCAGCTGACTGGAAGGAGGGTAATGAGTGTATAGAGGCAGAGGACAGAGACAGACAGTGGTGAAGGTCACCAGATCAGTGTTGTCTACTGTCAAGTATGTGAAAATGGCACATAGTAGGTTTATACTGTCAGTTCAGCACAAACACATCCCAGCCCCCACCGGTGTCAGTGTGCCAAGCAGGACTCATGAGGCCCCCAGCCCATTCAAAATAGCAAGGACAACAGTTTATCCAAAATGTTGTAGGAGACACGTACACCTCAGGCAGGCAGGCGGGTGCATAATGCTTGTGCAAAGTGTGTGTCATTGTGGAAGTAACATCAATAATATGTGCAGTGGTATGTTCATGTGTGTATTCCTGTGAGTGAGAGGACATTGACTGCTATCCTTGAATATCTATTGACAAAGAGTGTGGGGCCCGAGGGATATTTTTATCAATTGCCCAGTGCAACCAGACAGCAGGTGGAACCTTTATGTAGGAGGGCAAGGTCACAGAGTAGCTGTGCGCAACACAGTATCAGTGGGTGTCCTGACTCCTGACAAAGAGAAGGCCAGCGATCTTGTTTTCAAAACTCCATGTGCACTACACTATGGTAGGAATGTTGGTGTGGGGCAACACTCGTTTCCCCCTGGTGCTACCTTGAAATCATTAGCTAAGGCTGGCACCAACGCACATTACACAAAGCTAAGTAGCTAGTAGCAGCATTAGTATTGCTGCTTGCGAACTCCAACAAGCTAAGACAACACAGCACACAAACATACCGGTAATTGGAAGAAAAACAATGTGGTGCAATAGAAAAAGAAATCAATTGCAAATGCTAAACGATAAGGAAACCCAATCTCTAGCAGTGCTTCACACCCTGTTTGTGTGAATGGTGTGCGTGCGTGCGTGCGTGCGTGCGTGGTGGATTTCAGTAACAGGAATCTAGGAGCCATGTGAATGAGCTTAGCGCCCTCCACTTGAGCTGCCAGGATAAAGACTAAGAACAACAGCACAGTGAGATTCCTTAAGCATGCAAATAGGATGCATGCTAGGCTAAAATGAGCAGTTGGTGTTATGCACTCTTTGGACTACCATATTTCTTAAAATCAGAATTGTCCACCCTGTGTTCTAAATTGCAACTTACAAGTAGGAATCTTCAATGTATTAATTTATAAGATGACAATACATGGGATCAATAGGGTGTACAGGCCTAGACTTAAAAAACATTTTTTTAAATTTTCACACCTTTATTTAACTTCTTGGTGACAGGGGGGCAGTATTGAGTAGCTTGGATGAATAAGGTGCCCAGAGTAAACTGCCTGCTACTCTGTCCCAGATGCTAATATAGGCATTATTAATAGTATTGGATAGAAAACACTCTGAAGTTTCTAAAACTGTTTGAATGATGTCTGTGAGTATAACAGAACTCATAACAAATCCAACCAGGAAGTGGGAAATCTGATGTTTGTAGTTTCATTTAAGTGATTGGTATCCAATATGCTGTGTCTATGGGGCCAAATTCCCAAGGCTTCCAGCAGATGTCAACAGTCTTTAGAACGTTGTTTGAGACTTCTATTGTGGAAGGGGGTCGAATAAGAGCTGTTTCAACAAGTGGATTAGGCTGAGGCCAATCAGTTGTTTACTGCGCGGTCACGAGGGAGCGCCGTTCCTTCTTTTTCCTCTGTAATGAATACGCTATTGTCCGGTTGGAATATTATTGAAGATTTATTATTATAAAAAGACCCTAAGGATTGATTGTAAACATCGTTTGACATGTTTCTACAAACTGTAATGGAACTAATTTGACTTTGTCTGGATTTTGCGCTCGCGCATTGTGCCTTTGGAATAGTGAACTAAACGCAAACAAAACGTAGGCATTTGGACATAAATATGGACGTAATCGAACAAAACGAAAATTTCTTGTGGAAGTGGGAGACCTGGAAGTGCATTCCGACGAAGATCAGCAAAGGTAAGTGAAGATTTACAATGCCATTTATGGCTTTTGTTGACTCCACAACTTGGCAGGTAACGGTATGGCTTGCTTTTGTGGCTAAATGCTGTTCTCAGATTAATGAATATTGTGCTTTTGCCGTAACGCTTTTTTGAAATGTGACTCAGCAGTTGCATTAAGAACAAGTATCTTTCATCAAAGTTTATGATGAGTTTTTCTGTTATTTGATGTGGCTCTCTGCAATTTCTCTGGATGTTTTGGAGGCATTTCTTACATTGGATATAAATATGAACTTGATCGAACAAAACATACATGTATTGTGTAACATTGAGTCCTGGGAGTGTCACCTGATGAAGATCGTCAAAGGTTAGTAATTGATTTTATCTATATTTCTGCTTTTTGTGACACCTCTCTTTGGTTGGAAAATGTCTGAATGCTTTCTGTGACTAGTTGCTGACCTTTTCGCCGAAAAGCCTTTTTAAAATCTGATACACTTCTTGTTAATCAAACCACTGTATCTTTAAAATAGTGTAAAATACTTGTATAGTTGAGGAATTTTAATTATGAGATTTGTTGTTTAGAATTTTGCCCCCTGCACTTTCACTGGCTGTTGGCGAGGTGGGAGGCTAGCGTCCTGAACAATTATTTAAGGTTATTTAACCAGGTAGGCCAGTTGAGAACAAGTTCGCATCTATAACTGCAACCTGGCCAAGAAAGCAAAGCAGTGCAACAAAAACAACAGAGTTACGCATGGGATAAACAATCGTACAGTCTGATGACAATCGCACTAGATATTAAGCTAATGCTAACGCACTGCTAATATTGATGAACATTGGTGACCACTGCACTAGCTATCATGCTAACATTCAATGTAAGCTTCAAAAAAGGCTCAGGACTGGTACATTTCACCATTACACTGCATTCATTCATCAGAGCATGGAAAACCAAAGAAGTTTAAATAAATAAATAAATTTATTTATTTATTTATATATAATTTTAAAAAATTAAAAAACATTTTTTTTAATTAAGTACTAAAAATAGACATTTGGTAGCACTGACACTCCGGACCTTATGAATATGCATATTGACTGTAGGGCGGTTCGGTGAGCACGGCTGTTGAAGCAGGAGGCTTCAGGCCACGTCACGTGCGGAGGTCCTTATTAGAGTCATTATTGTTGGTTATGAGCAGGGTGAGGGGGTGCTGCGTCAAAGGATTAAAACTTTGAAATAGTCCCCTCACTGTGCTTCGTTACAGATCGTAATTTCCAAACCCAAGTGCGTGAACAATAAATGGGGCCCGTTTCTAAGGCTACCTTATAACCTACAGTATTCCAGCTACAGTAGTAATACCTGGCTGTAGTCAATACTACCTAAATGAGACTGAACTCGTTTATCACAATCTTAAACATGAGCTCATAACAAGATAGCAATAAGCTGCTGGCTTGAAACGTGTCTGAGGTAAAGTAACCAGAGGAGCTTCAGTTATCAACACGGCTAATCACTTGTTAATGTGTAAGAATCTGATAAAAATGGCTTCACTGTTAACCTGTCAGACCCTCGGGTTGGCAACTAGGGGATGAAGCCGGACTTCTGTCTGTGCTGGTATAACTTTCTGTAGAATCACTCCTTTGGCTCCATGGTGGGGAAATTGGCACATTACATAAACATTCTATTGGGGTTAGTTGCATATTTGCAAAGGTTGTCGTCAGCATAGAGGAATATTCTGCATAAGTAGGCTAGTTATTTTTGTAAGAACTACTATTACTGAATTATTCTTATTGAAAACAGTCAAGACAATTCCATGTACAATATCACAAGGTACTGACAAAACTCAAAATGTGCAATTATTTTCTTGTTCAGGAAGCTAAATTCAGCCACTGTTATTGTAGTGTTTTTTTCTCCACAAACTACAACCCCCTGGCAAAAACCAAGCAACTGATATCTTCTGAATTATTGACGTGGTAAATAGATGTATGCATAATTCATGAGGATGTTTACCTTTCCTCAGGTTGAATCCTCAGAGAGGTAATCAAGATGGCAGCGACAATCTCGTTTGTGAGCAAACTTTTAACAATGTTATTTTGGGGGATTGTGGGGAAACGGCAATGTCATGCCTAAGACTATGTATAGATAACGGAATTATGGGGACAGGGAGTGTGGGCTGGTAAGAATGTTAGGGGGTGTTTGGGGGAAAATTGAAAATCCTGAAGGAAATAAATAACTTCTGAAACAGCTTTTCATTGGGATAAGAAAGATGGCACAAGCAAGTTGGTATAATACCAGCGAAAAGTCTATCCATGTTGAGTAATGCAACATGTGGACGCGGCCCTGAATATCAGATTATGCATTGTGAGGACACGACATTGTAACCCTGCTATGCCTCTGGGTGCAAAAGAACCAAACGGTCTACGCTAAATGAGCATTCATTTGCCCGCAGGCCTTCAGTCTGGTGTTATTTTAACGTTATCCACACAACATTAATCAAGCGACATCGATACAGGATCTCAACAATCATCTAATTAGCACTGCATTTTATGCTTTGAGCAGGGTGTGAGTTGTGAGTAACTATAGATCACAATAATGCACGCATGGTTAGACATGGCAATACATCAAAGTTAGCCATGAATTTGCCAATCAAAACATTGAAACTAGACCAAAAAGAGTTACCGCTTAACTAACCACAGCAGGCTATTCAAACATTACAGGTACAAAATGGTGCTACACAAGGATAAGTGTTGACCAAACCCCAATGACCTCACCACACCCCCTCCAAGTCCAACTATTCTGACCACAATCACCTGGACTAACAGCAATCTGACTCGCATTCAAACAAATCACCATGACTCTTTAGCAATTTCACAGCTTCGAGCCACAACTTCTGACCAGATACTGTTAACCGTACAACCAACCATGACTTTGTCCACAACCTCTTATCATGCTTCATAAATGCAACCACCATTGCCCCAACTCCAACCCTCTAACCGAACCACAATGGTCCATATGGATTTAACAGTGGACTCTGAACACTCAAAAGGATCATTCAGCACTGTCATTCAACCAAGTTGTAGCAGGTCCCAGCCAGGAACAAAGCCAACTGTCGGGTAAAATGAAATACGCTCCATCCCGCCCAAACAAAGCCTTCAAAAGAGGTGCGGGGTAATCAAAGTTACAGAACATCCTATAAAGAGCAATTTATGACAATCCACCCCAAAATGAAGCAAAATGGGTAGAATTATATTGATTAAGGTGAATGTAACCAAACAAATGATTTGCTGTATGGGAAAAAAATATGCCAAAATGTATTGTATTGTTTTTCTGTCTAATTAAATATACAAGCATGGCAGGGCTGGGGGGCAAGGTCATGAATCATAAGTTGGGATGATAATAGCAAGTCAGGTCTGGCTCTAATTGGCTTCGATACAGTGCTGCTTTAAATCAGCCATTCTCTCTGCTCCTGTGGCCATTAATCCTCAACATATCCGCCAGTGCATATTTTCAGGCCAACACTTAGGTATTTATGGAAACCAATAATCAATCTCCTTACAATTTCTCCTCTCAGCATTCTCTGAAAGATAATTCCAGCCATGGATTATGATGATATCGTGCCCCGGTTGCTAGGGAACAACCAGTCAAAACGGCTTTGCTACGAGCATGGCTTTCATTAGGGTGGAATATTTTGGGCTCCAATGGTGTAAATTCTCCCCCCTCACCAGGTGAGCATGGAATTATGGGGGGGGTAGTACATCTAAGGTGTCAAATGGTGACATCTTTAGATTGATGAGAGGTGAGCTCCGCTCTCATCTTGATGGATTTTCAATGAAGGGGGGGTCTAGAAGGACTTGTACATCGAGATATCCTTTATGATATCTTGACTGCTCACAACTGGGCATTTCTATTCTTTAGAGGAGGAATGCACATGATTCACCCACGCAAATAACACACACACACACACACACACACACACTGAATAAATGCATTTGTGGCTCTCTAGCAGTACATAAAGCCATTGAAATGCCCCTATCTTCCGAGTCAAGGTTACTTCCCCTCATCACGAGCCATGTGTTTAGTGTGATTCAAGAGGGGCCTTGATATCTGGGGGTTATTTGTGCAGGGACAACATGTCCCCAGTCATCTGGGAGCAGGCCAGAGGCGAAATGTCTTTGTTAGTAACCAGATGACAGAGTGAACGTTCCTTCAACGTTTCACCAGTAATGGAGCTGTGAGTCACCAACATTGCTTCAACGTTCCAGTGATAATGGAGATTAATCTCTCACCAGTCTCCCATCTGTTTCACCTCTGAAGGTATAATTGTCACCACCTATATACCGTCAGTATTAAGAGACAATGGCACTTCTGTTCTCAGAGTCTTTAACCCAGTCTCTAAGCCCCGTCTTAGTCGGGGGGAGGGGTTCTATTAAGCTATATGGAATTGCTGTAAGGTCATACCAAGGATCATTTAGCTATTTGATTTTGAATTTTAAAGACCCCTTAAAGTTAAGTACCAAAAACATTTGACAAAACATTTTAGGGAATTACTGATTCAGCCCATACAAACGCATTGAATAACAGATTTACTACATCGAAACAGTGGTCGTAATAGTTTGTAGGCCAAACCGTTCGGACACTACACACAGCTGTGTGAGAAGACCGATTTTCAGGATGTCTCGTGGTCTGACGAACACCACTCTAGCTCTTTCACCGCAGATGCGAAAGTGTGATATTGGCGGATGCAGTGGATTGAGATGCAGCCAACGCAAAAAAAAACCATCTCTAGCTTAAACAGATTTTTTGCCAATGTTTTTATTATGCTAATTAGATTTATGCGGGGGCATGGACATTGACTCTAGGGGGTTAAAAACATTTTCACTCATTGTATGCTGATGGTGTATTTGGTTAAAGTGTGAGTGTCATTTGGTTGACATGGATACAGGAGCTCCCATGACCAAGAGACATTTAACACTAGGTCTACCAGACTGTGTCAGTGTGATGTCCTGGCAGGGTAATGGTCCATTGTTGTGCCACAATGAATTAAGACATATAACATGAGGGCATCTGTTATTTAGTGCAATTACTTAGTATGTAGACTACTACAAATCAACAGTATTAATGTTTAGAAAAAAAGCCTTGCTCTTGGAAATAGGAAATCAGTGTTTATCAGATAGCCTTTCAAATGTTCCTGCACTTCCTGTATACAAAGTAGCCTTAGGATCCCACCCAAGGACCTAGCGCCTCACCAAGTCTAAAAGAAACTGCCAACTACAGACGGTGGTATTTCAAGCTATATCCTGAGGATGTTGTTTAACAGAAGAAACAGAGGACTGATTTCACTATTGTTATCTGGCGGGCCCCAAGTCACAAGTGTAGGCTTCCTCAGGGCAATACTCACCTAACCTAATCATGTTACAAAAATAAAAAGTGGATTTTTCAATTCGAGGGTAGTTCTCGAAGCTTAAAGGACTTGGAAAATAAAGACCCCTGGATATTGGGGTATTCTGTTGGTGTGGAATGGAGATGCATCCATTTCAGTGGGTGTTGCTGTAAATGTAGGCCTACTTGACCTTAAAGGTTTTTCCAACGAGGCCAGGCGTTACAAGTCGAGTAGGCCTAGGCTATAATTAAACAATAAATAAATAAAAATATATGTTTGGCATGGGTACAACTAGAGTTTTATGTCCTTCTGTAGCTCAGTTGGTAGAGCATGGCGCTTGTAACGCCAGGGTAGTGGGTTCGATCCCCGGGACCACCCATACGTAGAATGTATGCACACATGACTGTAAGTCGCTTTGGATAAAAGCGTCTGCTAAATGGCATATATTATTATTATATTATATATTATGTATGCATGTAAAAGATCGGACACCTACTCATTCAAGGGTTTTTCTTAATTTGGACTATTTTCTACATTGTAGAATAACAGTGAAGACATCAAAACTATGAAATAACACATTTGGAATCATGTAGAAATCAAAAAAGTGTTCAACAAATAAAGATGTATTTGAGATTTCAGATTCTTCAAAGTAGCCACCCTTTGCCTTGATGACAGCTTTGCACACTCTTGGCATTCTCTCAACCATCTTCATGAGGAAGTCACCTAGAATGCATTTCAATTAACGTCTCTAGGGTACGTGGGACGGTAGCGTCCCACCTGACCAACATCCAGTGAAACTGCAGAGCGCCAAATTCAAAAACAGAAATACTGATTATAAAAATTCAGAAAACATACAAGTGTTATACATAGGTTTAAAGATTAACTTCTTGTGAATCCAACCACTGTGTCAGATTTCAAAAAGGTTTTAGAGGGAAAGCATATCATGCGATTATTTGAGAACATCGCCCACCAGACAAATCATTACAAACAGTAACCAGACAAGTAGAAGAGTTACAAAAGTCAGAAAGAGATAAAATGAATCACTTAACTTTGATGATCTTCATATGGTTGCACTCAGAAGACATTCATTTATTCAATAAAATGTTTATTGTGTTCGAAATAAACTCTTTATATCCAAAAATCTCAGTTTTGTTCGTGAGTTTTCAGTAATCCACAGGCTCAAACGCAGTCACAACAGGCAGACAAAGAATCCAAATTGTATCCGTAAAGTTCATAGAAACATGTCAAACGATATTTCTATTCAATCCTCAGGTTGTTTTTGCCTAAATAATCGATAATATTTCAACCGCACAATAACGTTGTCAATATAAAAAGGTAAACAAGAAAGGCGCATTCTCAGGATTGCACATGAAAAAGCTGACACTTTAGGGTCCAGTCATTCACTGGTCTTACTCCCTCATTTTTTAGAATACAAGCCTGAAACAATTTATAAACTGTTGGCATCTGGTGGAAGGAATAGGAACTGCAATTTGAGTCTTAAGTCAAATGGATACTGTAATGGCATTGAATAGACAATTACAAAATCCTACTTTCTCAGGTTTTCGCCTGCCAAAACAGTTCCGTTATGCTCACAGGCATTATATTAACAGTTTTGGAACCTTGAGTGTTTTCGATCCTATCCTATATGCATATCCCAGCTTCGGGGCCTGAGTAGCAGGCAATTTACTTTGGGCACACTTTTCATCCAGAGATGAAAATAGTGCCGCCTACCCTAGAGAAGTTAACAGGTGTGCCTTGTTAGAGGTTAATTTGTGGAATTTCTTTCCTTCTTAATGCGTTTGAGCCAATCAGGTGTGTTGTGGCAAGTTAGGGGTAGTATACAGAAGATAACCCTATTTGGTAAAATACCAAGTCCATATTTTGGCAAGAACAGATCAAATAAGCAAATACAGTCCATTACTTGAAGGTCAGTCAATCTGGAAAATGTCAATAACTTTTATAGTTTCTTCAAGTGCAGTCACAAAAACCATCAAGCGGCTTAGATGAAAATGGCTTGCGAGGACCGCAACAGGAAAGTTGACCCAGAGTTACCTCTGCTGCAGAGGATAAGTTCATTAGAGTTACCAGCCTTAAAAATTGGCAATTAACTGCATATCAGATTGCATCCCAAATAAATGCTTCAGAGTTCAATTAACAGACACATTTCAACATCAACTGTTCAGAGGAGACTGCATGAAATCAGGCATTCATGGTCAAATTGCTGAAAAGAAACCACTACGAAAGGACAACAATAAGAAGAGACTTGCTTGGGCCAAGAAACACGAGCAATGAACACCAGACCGATGGAAATTTGTCCTTTGGTCTGATGAGTAAATATTTAGTTCCAACAGCAGTGTCTTTGTGAGACGCAGAGTGAAGGAAAAGTAGCCAACTAGTCCTCAGCATGTGGACACTCCTTCAAGACTGTTGGAAAAGCATTCCTCATGAAACTGGTTGAGAGAATGCCAAGAGTGTGCAAAGCTGTCATCAAGCCAAGAATCTCAAATATTAAACATATTTTGATTTAACACCTTTGGTTACTACAGGATTCCACATGTGTTTTCATAGTTTTGATGTCTTCACTGTTATCATACAATGTAGAAAACAGTAAAAATAAAGAAAAACCTCTTGAATGAGTAGGTGTCCAAACTTTTGACTGGTACTGTACATGTCCAGTATTCCTGCACATTGTAAATATGTACTGGAACTGACCCTGTATAAAGTAAGCTTAATTGCTTTATCATGTTCTTTTAGTTTCTGTTCCACATTGTTATTTTTAGTATTACATTGTTATTGATGAAAGGAATTTCACTGTACTTGTGCATGTGACAAAAACTTGTAGTTGGGTAAAACAGTTACTCCCAGTGTGGCAACAAGCTACTTACACTGATCTTGATTACTTTTGACAAGCAGGGAATGTGAACATTGTGCCACACGTCAGCAAGTTGAGTGACTTATAGCGCTTTAATGAACCTTCGGTAAGGTATAGACAAAACACAGCTGACATACCCTCTACCAAAACATGGCCTTGGTAATAGGCTACCCATGTGCACCAGCATGAAAACAATACAAGTCGAGACACTGATGTAAATCCAACAAATGTCCAGCATTGTCTTGACTATGTGCTTAGGGTCATTGTCCTAATGGAAGGTGAACTGTCATCCCACTCAGAGGTCCTGAGCATTCTCAAGCAGTTCTTCATCAAGGATCTCTGTACTTTGCTCCATTCAGCTTTCCCTCGATCCTGACTAGTCTCCAAGTCTCTGTCGCTGAAAGAAAGAACCCAGAGCATGAGGCTGCCAACACCATGCTTCACAGTAGGGATGGTGCCAGGTTTCCTCCAGACGTGATGCTTGGCATTCAGGCCAAAGAGTTCAATCTTGGTTTTATCAGACCAGAGAATCTTGTTTCTCATGGTCTGAGATTCTTTTGGTGCCGTTTGGAAAACTCCAAGCGGGTTGTCATGTGCCTTTTACTGAGGAGTGGCTTACGTCTGGCCACTCTACCATAAAGAACTGATTGGTAGAGTGCTGTATAGATGGGAGAACCTTCCAGAAGTACAACCATCTCCACAGAGGAACTATAGAGCTGTGTCAGAGTGCCCATCGGGTTCTTGGTCACTGACCGAAACCCTTCTCCCCCGATTGCTCAGTTGTGTTCTTGGGGACCTTCAATGCTGCAGAAATGTTTTGGTACCCTTGCCCAGATCTGTGCCTCGACACAATCCTGTCTCTGAGATTTACGGACAATTAATTCGATCTCACAGCTTGGTTTTTGCTCTGACATGCACTGTCAACTGTGGGACCTTATATAGACAGGTGTGTGTCTTTCCAAATCATGTCCAATCAATTGAATTTACTACAGGTGGACTCCAATCAAGTTGTAGAAACATCAAGGATGATCAATGGAAACAGGATGCACCGGAGCTCAATTTCAAGTCTCATAGCGAAGGGTCTGAATCCTTATGCAAATTAAGTATTTGTTTTTAATACATTTGCAAAAAAAGTTATCACAATTCCCCATATTGTCATTATGGGGAATTGTGAGTAGATTGGATGAGGGGGGAAAACATATTTTATTCATTTTAAAATAAGGCTGTAATGTTACAAATGTGGAAGGGATCTGAATACTCTCAGAATGCACTGCAAATGATTCCTCTCCAATTCAGCATTTCATCTTCATCCAAATACTGAATAGGGCATTCCATTTATTTCTAGAGGCGATTGCATAATAAGTAAATCCTACCTCTCGTCTCCTTTATTATTAAACCCCCTCTGGTCGTATTTGAGAATCATACCGGCATCTGAAGAGGACATTTACAAAATTGTCCACAAATTAGCCTACTATCAACACATCACATTGGATGTGGATCATAAAATAGGAAATTGCAGTGCACAAGAAATATGGAACATGAGCTGGGAGAGGATGAATGTTATGATTTCAGATTTCAGCAATGTTTTCATACCAATGAGGGATTAAACTACAATGTATTCCTTAATAAATAAAAATGTTTGACTACATGCTTAGAATACTCTTCCTTTTAAGTGCTCTTCTAGCAATATGTTCTAAATTCGCTTCATGGAGACTCCTGAGTGGCACAGCGGTCTAAGGCACTGCAGTGCTTGAGGCGTCACTACAGATCCGGGTTCAATCCCGGGCTATGTCGCAGCCGGACACGACTGGGATGTCCATGAGGCGACGCACAATTGTCCTGGGGGTGTCCGGGCTAGGGGAGGGTTTGGCTGGCCGGGAAGTCCTTGACCCATGGTGCTCTAGCGACTTCTGTGGCAGGCCTGGCACATGCATGCTGACATGGTCGCCAGTTGTATGATGTTTCCTCCGACACATTGGTGCGTCTGGATTCCGGATTAAGAGAGCGGTGTGTCAAGAAGCAGTGCGGCTTGGCACGGTCATGTTTCGGAGGTCGCATGGGTCTCGAACATTGCCTCTCCCGAGTCCATACGGGAGTTGCAGTGATGGGCCAAGACTAACAACAAATTGCATATCACAAAATGGAGAAAAGGGGGTACACATTTTATATAAATAAATAATAAAATAAAGAGTAGCGCACAACCCTAGGGTGGAATATTCTAAGGGATTTCAATGGGGCGTTCTCCATTCTTATTGTTTTACACTAGTGGTCACCAATTGGTTGATCTCCAAGGCATTCCTAGTTGATCACCAAACATTTCTGTAAAATGTGTTCCTATTTATTATTTTTGGTGCCGCTGGCGGTAGGTGCACTTGACTCCGCAGCCCTAGTACTGGGAAGTCAAAGTGTTCGAATTTTGAACCATTTAAAGTGCCTGAAAGAAGAACTCTGCCTACTCAGCCCAGAGAGCAAATCAAGTGCACCTATAGTCCTACCGCTGGACAATCAGATTGTGTAGACATGGTGGTCTGAGCCGTTTCCTCGAGCCATAGACTGCAAAAAGAAGCCTAGAATGCACTGCAAAGTTGATACTGTGAGATTTCCAAACCATGACTAGAGAGAGACTCAACGACCAGCAAAGAGCTGCTGTTTCTATTGGTTAATGTTGCATTGGTTTACATTTTAAGTCATGTTTAAAAATCTGAGGAGTAGATCTCGGCTTTGACTCAAAGTGATATTGACTAAGAAAAAGGATGGTGGCAACTGTTTTACACTGTTCAATCAAACCTCAACTAACATTTCTATATTTAGCAATGTGTGCATTTGTCGCATTCATTCAAGATCATTCCCACACTGCCAGGTAGGGCTGCATGATATTCAGTGTTGCCAAGTAGATTTAGCGAGTTCACACCGCCGCAGCAACTTTTATTGGTAAAACAGTATTGCGACAAATTCAGCTACTTTTTAAGGTTGCCCCAGCGTCTTCCCTGCTTGTGTGCAGAGTTGCTCTGCCCCCTCGAGGCTCCGCCTGCGCCACCTGCCGTGTGTGCACCGATCACTTGGCCCCTTCTCCCACCTCTCTGCGACCATCTCTGCTCTAGCCTCTGTCCTCTCCCCGCTGCAGCTAGTGAAGTGAATTTTTTTTTTTTTTTTTTTTAAATGGGCAATGCATAAATAAATAAATTTGGTGGCTCAGAGTTTGTTTTGATATCTCAACCTGCGTGTCCTGATCGCGTCTGCTATGGATGGACAAAATCAACATGCTCACATTGGCACACGCCCAGTCTTGTCAGCATGTAAGCATAATTAAAAAAATATTTAATGTGCATGCGACAAAATGGAGCAACCAACAGCTACTTTCCATAAAAAATATTTGGCAACACTGATATGGGAAAAATAAATAAAATAGAAGCCTTATTTTTAACCAAATATTGCAATTGCCGGTTTCTACTTTTCTAGTGTTTCTATAATTTCTCTATTACAGAGCACCAATGTTCAATCAGTGAACAAATGTAGAAACTTAATCTGTGAATAAATAAAATCAGAGCGAGAATCTCCTTCCAGAGGGACATCAGATTCTGCAACATACTGTTTTTCTGAGAATGGGTTTTCTTGAGACATCCAAATGAATTATACCCAAACAGCAGGTTTTACAGTTCATTGAGCATATAGAAAGAGGGCGAGACAGGGGAAATGTACAGGACCTTGCGAACTTCTGCTCTACCGACTTGGAATACTTGGTCATCAAATGTCACCCTTCTTACCTTCGAGAGATTTCAGGGATTATCACCATGGCTGCATACACGCAGGCACCAAAAATGCTCTGAAAGATTTTAATTGGACCCTCTCAAAGTGAGGACCCTCTCCAATGTCAGCAAAACAAAAAAAGGAGCCGATTGTGGACTTCAGGATGAACCAGGCTGGACACGCCCACATCCTTTATGCGGCCGCCATGGGGACTGTCAAAAATGTAAAGTTCCTCGGCATACATCTCAGAGGAGCTGAAATTTTCAAAACACATGGACACTGTGGTAAAGACACGACATCGACCCTAACCTGGAGACTAAAAAGAAAATTGGCCTGTCTCAGAGGGCCCTCAGTGTTCTACATGAGCACCAGATTGCATACCATCGGTCTGCATCACAGGCTGGGACGGCAACTCCACCAACGCAGACCGCAAGGCTCTACAGTCGAACGCACCATTAAGTGCACAGTGCCTGGCCTCCAGGACATCTTCAACACCAGGTGTCGCACTAAGGCCAAGAAGATCATCAGGGACCTTATCCACCCGAGCCATAGCCTGTTCTCCCCGCTTCCATCACTCGGACAAGGCCAATACAGGAGCATCATGGCTGAAACTAACAGAAGCCAATAGCTTCTACCTCCAGACCATCAGGGAGCTGAATAGACGAGGAAAAACAGTATCAACTCCCAATACTAAATATGGAAGAGAGAAAACCAAGAGTGGCAGTCTAAACTAGTAACGGTCACAGTAAAATCACTTTCCTATTTCATCAACACAATCAATTACAAGTATATTAAGGTTATACTACTGTAGAGAACAATGTAATTATTAAATCATATGCAATTTATAATGACAGTTTTGTCATCAACATCTTGTTGCATCTGCATTGACCATGCAGACTGAAGAATGAACGGCAAGTGGTCTCATGGTCAAGCAATAACTGCACTTCTTGAGTGATTGTGGGAAGGGCTTGGTGTGTTCAGAAAGAGGCAGAGACTCAAGTAGCAGAGTAAATTATGAAGTATAAAAACAGATGTTACACACGGAGTGGCCTATCACATTTAACAAACCAAACATTGGAAATACAGTTACACAAGGTAAAGTAAAAACCCAAACCGGTCCATGTATCAATACCAGTATATTGTACAAGACGGTATAGTGCACAGCCCTACAGCAGAGGGCATAATATTGGAGCAGCTGCTGCTCATCCCTGTAGTACACATTGCCCTTAAGGCAGGGAGACAGCAACAGGTCTCGTTAAATAAAAGAACAAAAAAACATTCAATGTTATTCTGAAGTAGAGCACAAAACATCTTCCAGGAAAAAGCACCACTAATATGGTCTTATGCAAGACAACATTCTTAGCTGTTAGGCCAAATTGCATCAACAATGTACGTACCACATAGGCAATATGAATATTAATGATTACAAGGGGAGTTATGCAAAGCATTTGTTCTCAGCAGGAACAGTTTAAATGCAAAGGAGATTCCAGGCCATTTGGGAGAAACCTGGCAATGGATGGCAGTTTGAGGTCAAGCCAGTCAATTAGCCAGAACTAGGTCTATCACAATATATGTCACTGAAAAAATGTATGCCTTGTAATACATCATGCAATTTACAGTGCATCACATATGCTTCCTCACCTTTGAACTAAAAGTACAGTGGGAGGGAATCTTTAAGTGATGTCAGAGGCACTCAAAATCAAAAATGTTGACAAGGAGATGATGTCATTACAAGAATATGGCACATTATCTAACAGATACAGGTAACCGGTCAGAAATTAGCAATAGCATACTGCCAAGCCTTCAAGCAAGTCAATCTCAGAAGTAAATGTTGTAAGAAGCTGGCTTGTAAAGACAAATGGTGCACAGTGTGAGGAAAGAGTGGCCGGCTAATCTTGAGGTTGCCAGTCTGGTAGCCGAGGCTTGAGCCGTTTAGAAATGGTCTAGCCGGAAGTCCAGCCGAGGCAAGGCTCTACCAGAGATAATGACCCTTTTCCCAAAAGAGGGAAAGGGGAGGAAAAAAAACCTCTGACATTTAAGGCAGAATTGGATTAGGATCAAGCTGGCGAGCAACGGACATTTTTCTTTGATAGGCAGAAGAGGGACAGGGTCTTGGATACGTGACCAGCCACAGGTCAGACAATCCCTCAGGGACCAATTACACAGATAGAGGGACACACTGCACCTATTTGAAACCCACAATTCCAATCTGCTGTGCAGGGCACATGAAATCATCAGGACCGCAGGAACAAGTCAGGATTTGTCATTAAATAACAATGTTGTGCTTAGTTACTGCAATTGGAGTCTAAATAACAAGGGTAGGCAATTTGAAGACAAAATGTTAAGGCAGATTACTCAGAAGTGGACTTCATAGTTTTACATTTTGCAAAGGAGCATGCATAAATCCAACAACAATAAGCGATGTAGGCATATATTTTCATTTTCCAGTTTAATTCAATAAAATGTCAAAACCTTGTTGATTTTTCCTGCATGAGACTCAAGCCAGTCACAATTATCCGTTGGCCACGCTTTGAGATGTTTTGTTTGACAATGGCCTCCATGAATAAAGACAGCTGTTCTTGCATATGTCATTTTTATTTCACCTTTATTTAACCAGGTTGGACAATTGAGAACAAGTTCTCATTTACAACTGCGACCTGGCCAAGATAAAGAAAATTAGTGGGACAAAAGCAACAGAGTTACACATGGGATAAACAAACATACAGGCAATAACACAATAGAGAAAACTATGTACAGTGTGTGTAAATGTAGAAGAGTAGGGAGGGCCGCTAGCAGTGGCTGACTACTAGCTAGTATCTAGTTAGCGCTGATGGGAGTTCCGGTTCTAAAGTACAATATATACACACACACACACACACACGGGACAAAGACAAAATACACGTCCGACTGCTACGCCATCTTGGATCTTCTTCGAAAGGGATATATTTTGTCATAAAGGGTTATGAATCAGCTCTCTCTGTTCACATGTCAAGCAGTAACAGCATCCCCAGCACAGCAGCTACAGCACTTTGCCCATGTTAACATATGGATAGACAAGATAGATTAATTCATTTAGACTAGGTCCCAAAGCCCTTCACATTGTCTGGGAAGAGTGACTCTTGACTCAAACTGATGAGCTTTTCCTTACTTTCTATAATAGTGGGAAAGCAGACTTGATTATATAAAGTAAGGGAAAGCAGACTATTAGAAGATAGTGGGGCTACCAATCTATGCCCCAGTTTAGCATAAAGAGAACACAAATTGAAATCTTTAAGCAAGTAGGCCGAGGGATGAAGGATGAGCAATGATTTTGTCCCAGTGTTTGTTTTGACATTGATCATTCAAAGATACTAAAAGGCATTTGAGAGTGAGAGGAGATAGGATACATGCTGACGGTATAGCCTGTCACCAGCGCTAGAGTAACTTATCTAAATCATGAGCCAATAAGTGATGGGTGGGCATCTGGCAAAGGTTTCTGGTATTGCAACAACTGGAAAGTGGCAAATGGCCAAGGTGACCTTGGTTGGTCACAAAGGGCAGAAGTCAAGACAAAAACTGGCCAATACAATTTCACGTGTGCCCAGACGACGACCCCTGTTGTGGCAGACACACAGCCCACTAAGACCTTTGTAACAAGCATTAAGTCTGTATAGTGGACTACAGCACTGTAGGATTAACAGACTCCAAATCAGTTCACCATTTTATCCACTTCATGTCTGGCCAGTTCAAGAACAGGAAGGATTACACTGCAGTAGGAATTGAGGCCAAAGGGCCATTTTCACTCATAAGCAATTCTGGTGCTTTTGTTTCTCAGGTGCCATACCGTTCTGCAATAGATTTAATGCCAAGCACAGTGTGAGCTGTGTAATAAAATAGCATATACGTATATATTGTGTGTCTGGGCAAGAGGATGATTTATTCTGTCTATCAGTGGAGGAAGGGGAGGACTATCTTTTTAGACAAAACTACACTAAATATAGTCCCATCACCAAATAACTGATTAAAACACACTTTTTGACAATATATTGAATTACACTGTACAAAAATAGAAATGCAACATGTAAAGTGTTGTTCCCATGTTTCATGATCTGAAATAAGATCCCAGAAATGTTACATAAGCGCAAAAGGCGCACTCCTCCAATTTTGGGCACAAATGTATTTACATCCCTGTTAGTGAGCATTTCACCTTTGCCACAAAAAGCCATCCACCTGACAGGTGTGGCATATCGAGAACTCTGTATTGGGGACAATAAAAGGCCACTAAAATTGGCATTGTGTCGTGACAGAACTGCACAAGTTGTGGGAGCATGCAATTGGCATGCTGACTGCAGGAATGGGTGTTGCCAGAGAATGGAATGTATGTCCAACCGCCTCCCGACTGCAGACCACGTGTAACGCCAACCCTGTTCCTCCACATCCGACTTCTTCACCTGCGGGATTGTCTGAGCCTAGCCACCCAGACAGCTGATGAAAATGTGGGTTTGAAAAACCAAAGAATTTCTGCACAAACTGTAAGAAACTGTCTCAGGGAAGCTCATCTGCGTGCTCGTTGTCCTGACCTGTCTGCAGTTTGGTGTTGTAACAGACTTCAAATGGGCAAATGCTCACCTTCGATGGCCACTGGCATGCTGGACAAGTGTGTTCCTTCACAGGTGAAATCCCAGTTTCAAATGTACCGGGCAAATGCCAGACAGCTTTTAAGACATTATGTGGGCAAGCAGTTTGCTGAAGTCAATGTTGTGAACAGAGTGCCCCGTGGTGGTGGGGTTATGGTAGGTTATGGTAAGCTACGGACAACAAACACAATTGCATTTTACTGATGGAAATTTGAATGCACAGATACACCATGAGGTGAGCCTGAAGTTCATTGTCGTACCATTCATCTGCAGCCATCACCTTATGGTTTCAGCAGGATAATGCATGGCCCAATGACGCAAAGATTGGTACACAACTCCTGCAAGCTTAAAATGACCATGGCCTGCATACACTCAGACATGCCACACAATGAGCATGTTTGGGATGCTCTGGGTTGATATGTACAACATTATGTTCCAGTTCCAGCCAATAACCAGTAACTTCGCACAGCCATTGAAGAGGAGTTGGACCCACATTCTACAGGCCACAATCAACAGCTTGGTCAACTATGCGAAGGAGATGTGTCTCGCTGCATGAGGCAAATGGTGGTCACACGAGACAATGACTGGTTTTCTGATCCCCAACCTTGTTCTTAAGGTACAGTTGAAGTCGAAAGTTTACATACACATTAAAACTGATTTTTCAACCACTCCAAAAAATGTCTTGTTAAACAAACTATAGTTTTGGCAAATCGGGTAGGACATCTACTTCGTGCATGACAAGTAATTTTTCCAACAATTGTTTACAGACGATAATCTCACTGTATCAATTCCAGTGGGTCAGAAGTTTACACAGCTTGGAAAATTCCAGAAAATTATGTCATGGCTTTAGAAGCTTCTGATTGACTCAAATTATGTCAATTAGCCTATTGGAGGTGTATCTGTGGATGTATTTCAAGGCCTACCTTCAAACTCAGTGCCTCCTTGCTTGAAATCATGAGAAAATCAAGTCATCAGCCAAGACCTTAGAAAACTAATTGTAGGCCTCCACAAGTCTGGTTCATCCTTGGGAGCAATTTCCAAACAATAGTACTCAAGTATAAATACCATGGGACCACGCAGCCATCATACCACTCAGGAAGGAGACGTGTTCTGTCTCCTAGAGATGAACGTACTTTGGTGCGAAAAGTGCAAATCAATCCCAGAACAACAGCAAAGGAGATGTGGAGATGCTGGAGGAAATAGGCACGAAAGTATCTATGTCCACAGTAAAACTAGTCCTATAAGTCGAAAGGACGCACAGCAAGGAAGCCACTGCTCCAAAACCTCCATAAAAAAAGACAGACTACGATGTGCAACTGCACACAGGGACAAAGATTGCACTTTTTTGGAGAAATGTCCTCTAGTCTGATGAAACAAAAATATAACTGTTTGGAGGAAAAAGGGGTAGGCTTGCAAGCCCGAAGAACACCATCCCAACCATGAAGCACGGGGGTGGCAGCATCACGTTGTGGGGGTGCTTTGCTACAGTTCACAGAATAGATGGCATCATGAGGGAGGAAAATTACGTGGATAAATTGAAGCAACATCTCAATACATCAGTCAGGAAGTTAAAGCTTGGTCGCAAATGGGTCTTCCAAATGGACAATGACCCCAAGCATACTTCTAAAGTTGTGGCAAGATGGCTTAAGGACAAGAAAGTCAAGGTATTGGAGTGCCCTGCCCTCAATCCCATAGAAAATGTGTGGGCAGAACTGAAAAGGCGTGTGCGAGCAAGGAGGCGAGCAAGGGAAGCTTATTGAAGGCTACCCGAAACATTTGACCCAAGTTAAACAATGTAAAGCTAATGCTACCAAATAATAATTGAGTGTATGTAAACTGACCCACTAGGAATGTAAATAAAGAAATAAGACTCAACTATTACTCCACATTTCACATTCTTAAAATAAAATGGTGATCCTAACTGACATGAGAAAGGGAATTTTTACTATGATTAAATGTCAGGAATTGTGAAGAAAATGCATTTGGATAAGTGGATTTAACAAAGTGGATTGGCTAGCATGCTGTTCAGCTAGCTCTTCTGTCCATAACAATTAAACTGTTCCGTCTTGTTAGCTAGCAAACAGATCCAAGTTGGCTAAACTTGAAATAAAGATTAGCTGGCTACTCACTAGCACGTGGGCTTGTGTTTGAGAGAATGTTAATGAGACCGGTGTTAATTTTTTATAGCTTAATGCCTGCTACAACAAGTTATTCATTATTAGGGAATGTCTATTCTGCACGGTTCTGGTTATATATTTATTTTAAATGGCATTTTCATAGACTTTAAAGCCAGATCAGTGATTGCAAAAACAGCAGTATTGAGTAGCTTGGATGAATAAGGTACCCAAAGTAAACTGCCTGCTACTCAGGCTAGAAAGCTAGAATATGCATAGAATTAGTAGATTTGGTTTCTAAAACTGTTTGAATGATGTCTGTGAGTATTACAGAACTCATATGGCAGGCAAAAACCTGAGATAAAAATCCAACCAGGAAGTGGGAAATCTGAGGTTTGTAGTTTTGAGTGATTGCCTATCCAATATACAGTGTCTATGGGGTCATATTAAACTTTCTAATGCTTCCATTAGATGTCAACAGTCTTCAGAACGTTGTTTCAGGCTTCAACTAGAAAGCGGGAGCGAATAAGAGCTGTTTGAATCAGGGGTCTGGCAGAATGCCATGAGCTAAGTCAGGCGCGCGGCAGTGAGAGCGAGCTCCGTTCCTTTTCATTTCTAAAGACAAAGGAATTGTCCGGTTGAAACATTATTGAAGATTTATGATAAAAACATCCTAAAGATTGATTATATACATCGTTTAACATGTTTAAACACACTGTAATGGAACTGTTTTGACTTTGTCTGAACTAAGTGCACGTGCCTTGTGAATTTGCATTTGTGAACTTGACGAGCAAACAAAAAGGAGGTATTTGGACATAAATGGACTTTAAATCAAACAAAAACAAACATTCATTGTGGAACTGGGATTCCTGGGAGTGCATTCCGATGAAGATCAAAGTGAATATTTGTAACGCTATTTCTGAGTTGTGACACCTCTCCTTGGTTGGAAAATGGCTGTATGGTTCTCTGTGGCTAGGCGCTGACCTAACATAATTGCATGGTGTGCTTTTACCGTAAAACTTCTTTGAAATCTGACACAGCGGTTCCATTAAGGAGAAGTTTCTTTAATTGTGTGTTTAACACTTGTATCTTTCATCAATGTTTATGATGAGTATTTCTGTAATTTGATGTGGCTCTCTGCACTTTCACCAGATGTTTGTTTGAGACAATGCATTTCTGAACATAACGTACCAATTTCAAATGAGGTTTTTGGACAAAGATGAACTTGATCGAACACACATTTGTCTAACATGGAGTACTGGGAGTGCCATCCGGTGAAGATCAAAGGTTAGTGATTAATTTTAACGCTATTTCTGTCTTTTGTGACACCTCTCCTTGGTTGGAAAATGGCTGTATGGTTTTCTGTGGCTGGGCGCTGACTAACATAATAGCAAGGTGTGCTTCCGCCGTAAAGCCTCTTTGAAATCAGACACTGTGGCTGGATTAACAATTAGTATAATACTTGTATGTTTGAGGAATTTTAATTATGGGATTTGTTGTTTTGAATTTGGCACCCCAAGACAGTTTTGTAGATGGCACAAAAACACCTATTCCCCTTCAGGAGAATGAAAATATATTGGCATGGGGGAGGGAAGTGTAAAAGACTTCCAGCCACCGAAGACAAAGAATGACCTCTCTGCTTCCGCACGGCAAGCGGTACCAGAGAGGCAAGTCTAGGTCCAAAAGGCTCCTTAACAGCTTCTAACCCCAAGCCATAAGACTACATTGACCCCCTTTTTTTACGCTGCTGCAACTCAGTTTATTATCTATGCATAGACACTTTACCCCGACCTACAGCTGAAGTCGGAAGCTTAACACTTTAGACCTTAGCCAGATATTGTGAAATACTCCTGACATTTAACCCTAGTAAAAATTCCCCGTCTTAGGTCAGTTAAGATCACAACTTCGTTTTAAGAATGTGAAATGTCAGAATAATAGAGAATTATTTATTTCAGATATTATTTATTTTGTCGCATTCCCAGTGGGTCAGAGGTTTACATACACTCAATTAATATTTGGTAGCATTGCCTTTAAATTGTTTAACTTCGGTCAAAAATTCCAGGTAGCCTTCCATAAGCTTCCCACAATACGTTGGGTGAATTTTGGCCCATTCCTCCTGACAGAGCTGGTGTAACTGAGGTTTGTAGGCCTCTTTGCTCGCACACTCTTTTTCAGTTCTGCCACCAACTTTCTATACGATTGAGGTCAGGGCTTTGTGATGGCAACTCCAATACCTTGACTTTCTTGTCCTGAAGTCAATTTAACACAACTTTAGAAGTATGCATTGGGTCATCCATTTGGAAGACTCATTTGCGACCTAGCTTTAATTTCCTGACTGTTGTCTTGAGATTTTGCTTCAATATATCTGCATAATTTCCCTACCTCATGATGCCATCTATTCTGTGAACTGCACCAGTCCCTCCTGAAGCAAAGCACCACCACAGCATGATGCTGCCACCCCATGCTTCACGGTTGGGGATGTGTTTTTCGGCTTGCAAGCCTCCCCCTTTTTCCTCCAAAACATATCGATGGTCATTATGGCCAAACAGTTCTATTTTTTTGTTTCATCAGACTAGAGGACATTTCTCTAAAAAAGTATGATCTTTATCCCCATGTTGTGCAGTTGCAAACCGTAGTAGCAACATCATGATGGGTTTAGGGAAAATTGGAGTATCGGTAGCCTAAACCTATTGATGTTACATTGAGCTGGGTGAATGGAATATGAATGACAGTCATTCAATACGATGTAATAGAAATAAGGCGAGCCATAAAACAAATAAAATCGGCATTAAGTGTCTACCCTTTGTACAACGCCAAGGATTTTATTCACAATATGTAAAGCGTGTAGTGTTTAGTCATCTGTTGATCACTACATTCTGCAGTGAAGAACAATGTAATCTACAGTGTGGGGCCTTGACTCGTCTGAAGTTGTTTCCTTTAACCTCTTGCTCCTACTTGGCACGCAGGCGTCCCATCTAGACATCGGGAAATGCAAATGCTAAATGCTAATAGCACTCATTAAAACTCAAACGTTCATTAAAATACACATGCAGGGTATTGAATTAAAGCTACACTCGTTGTGAATCCAGGCAACAAGTCAGATTTTTAAAATGCTTTTCGGCGAAAGCATGAGAAGCTATTATCTGATAGCATGTAACACCACAAAAGACCTGCAGGGGACGTAAACAAAATAATTAGCATAGTCAGCGCTACACAAACCGCACAAATAAAATATAAAACATTCATTACCTTTGACCATCTTCTTTGTTGGCACTCCTAGATGTCCCATAATCACTATTGGGTCTTTTTTTCGATTAAATCGGTCCATATATAGCCTAGATATCAATCTATGAAGACTGTGTTATCAACGAAAAAAAATACCGTCTTATAACGTAACGTAATTTTTTTTAATTAAAAAAGTCGACGATAAACTTTCACAAAACACTTCGAAATACTTTTGTAATGCAACTTTAGGTATTAGTAAACGTTAATAAGCGATCAAATTGATCATGAGGCGATGTGTAATTCTATAGCTGTACGTCTAGAAATAATGTCCGGGTAAATCTCAACCAAAATATCCAGTCGGAGACCTGAAGAAATGGGCTGTCTCTTCTTCGTTTGACCAAGAAACAAAGCCTAGGCAAATGACAAGACTGTTGACATCGTGTCGAAGCTGTAGGAATTGCAATATCGGCTCCAGGTAATTTGCTTTCCCATAGACAATACATGCAAGTGGCGCATTGATGTATTTTCCTATTTTCAGTGATCAGACTTTCCTGCGCTTTTCGATGAAACGCACGTTCTGTTATAGTCACAGCCGTGATTTAACCAGTTTTATAAACGTCTGAGTGTTTTCTATCCACACGTACTAATCATATGCATATACTATATTCCTGGCATGAGCAGCAGGGTGCTGAAATGTTGCGTGATTTTTAACAGAATGTTCGAAAAAGTAGGGGGTAGGAGTAACAGGTTAAGAAATACAGTGGGGCAAAAAAGTATTTAGTCAGCCACCAATTGTGCAAGTTCTCCCACATAAAATGAGAGGCCTGTAATTTTCATCATAGGTACACTTCAACTATGACAGACAAAATGAGAAGAAAAACACATTGTAGTATTTTTAATGAATTTATTTGCAAATTATGGTGGAAAATGAGTATTTGGTCACCTACAAACAAGCAAGATTTCTGGCTCTCACAGACCTGTAACAACTTCTTTAAGAGGCTTCTCTGTCCTCCACTCATTACCTGTATTAATGGCACCTGTTTGAACTTGTTATCAGTATAAAATACACCTGTCCACAACCTCAAACAGTCACACTCCAAACTCCACTATGGCCAAGACCAAAGAGCTGTCAAAGGACACCAGAAACAAAATTGTAGACCTGCACCAGGCTGGGAAGACTGAATCTGCAATAGGTAAGCAGCTTGGTTTGAAGAAATCAACTGTGGGAGCAATTATTATAAAGACCACTGATAAACTCCCTCGATCTGAGGCTCCACGCAAGATCTCACCCTGTGGGGTCACAAGAACAGTGAGCAAAAATCCCAGAACCACACGGGGGGCCCTAGTGAATGACCTGCAGAGAGCTGGGACCAAAGTAACAATGCCTATCATCACTAACACATGTGTCCCCCTGCTTAAGCCAGTACATGTCCAGGCCAGTCTGAAGTTTGCTAGAGAACATTTGGATGATCCAGAAGAAGATTGGGAGAATATCATATGGTCAGATGAAACCAAAATAGAATGTTTTGGTAAATACTCAACTTGTCATGTTTGGAGAACAAAGAATGCTGAGTTGCATCCAAAGAACACCTTTACCTACGGTGAAGCATAGGGGTGGAAACATCATGCTTTGGGGCTGTTTTTCTGCAAAGGGACCAGGACGACTGATCCATGTAAAGGAAAGAATGAATGGAGCCATGTATCGTGAGATTTTGAGTGAAAACCTCCTTCCATCAGCAAGGGCATTGAAGATGAAACGTGGCTGGGTCTTTCAGCATGACAATGATCCCGAAACACACTGCCCGGGCAACGAAGGAGTGGCTTCGTAAGAGGTCCCGGAGTGGCCTAGCCAGTCTCCAGTTCTCAACCCCATAGAAAATCTTTGGAGGGAGTTGAAAGTCCGTGTTGCCCAGCAACAGCCCCAAAACATCACTGATCTAGAGGAGATCTGCATGGAGGATTGGGCCAAAATACCAGCAACAGTGTGTGAAAACCTAGTGAAGACTTACAGAAAACATTTGACCTCTGTTATATACCCTTTGTTGGCAATGACAAAGTATTGAGATAAACTTTTGTTATTGACCAAATACTTATGATCCACCATAATTTGCAAATAAATTCATTAAAAATCCTACAATGTGATTTTCTGGATTTTTTTTTTTTTCATTTTGTCTGTCATAGTTGAAGTGTACCTATGATGAAATTGACAGGCCTCATCTTTTTAAGTGGGAGAACTTGCACAATTGGTGGCTGACTAAATACGTTTTTGCCCCACTGTATGTCATGAGACATAAGGAACTGAAACATGCCTTTGCCATGAGATGAGGGTGATTCATCCGACAAAAACGTATGACCATCAAAGAAATGTCCCGATCCGTCTATATTCCGACAGATATAGAGCGAGAGAGCAATGCACCTTGAGGAAACATGCAGTGCGAGGAAAGCCGTTTTCCCTCCAAGCGGCGCGAGAACACAGAGAAACGGGCTACGTCTTTGTACTGCAGTATGGCGGCAGATCAAAGTGTACAATCTATGGAAGCAGATCACAGGAACGTGTTTTTCAATGTGATAGAAGGGAGCGAGTAGCCTAGCAACACTTCAAAGCAGCTACTGTGTGGAGGGGCATTACCCATAGCGTAGTCAGAGCATAGCATTAGAACACAAGATGAAATATGTACAGAGAGGGACCACTGGATGGTCAGCTTTTAGTCCATTGTATGAAGGTTGTTGAATATTCCAGTTTGATTTGTACTTTCCCTTCTCCAAAAACATTACTGTATCTGAAAGATATCTATGAAACACAGAGAGCAGGTGTATTAGTAAGAGATATGCCTATGTATTCTTGAGATTTAGCCTACTGTGGAGGTAGCCTAGATATTTCAGAATTCACCACATTGGATTGTCCCGCCTTAAAATGAGACCAATGGATTGTAATCTTACCTTTGTTATGAACAGAGTAGAACAATTAACTTCCAACAGATTGTAATGCAGAGATGGAAATATACAGAAACCTGTTATCAGAGAGGTACATACACTAGTGAGCAAGGTAGTGACTGACGATTTCAGCAGACCGTCCAGTGTGGTTAAATTGTGCGCCAAAGTGCAACGGCTTGTGACCATTTGTTTTTGTACAGTCTCTGTAGCGGATTTGAATATAGAGGATAGGCCCATCTCATTGGCCTTCTTCATTATTAGGTTTGCTTACTAACAGACAAACACTAGCACTGTGGTACACAAGGTCCTGGTATTCCAATGAGGTGCTCCAGTGGCCTGGAATTCAAATGCAGGCACACAATTCAAACCAGGCAACTGAGTTATTCAACTGTATTTTTTCCCCTTTCCTCCATTGCTACAGTCTGCTACAGAAAACGAAGGACTGCCCACTAGGTCACAGATTTCACAAATTTAAACAGCAATCATTGACTAACTACAACTCTGGTACACTACATCAATATTTCTAATGTACTGTGGCTCAATGCAACCGGTCAATAATAATGAATTGCTCCATCCCCCCCATTATCTCAAATGTCATTATGAGCTGAAATACAGCGAATACTGGATAAGAAAACAAAACCCCAAAACCAGATAATCAAGGGCTTTGCCTAAATAGTGTGCTCTGAGCGAGTGTAGGCATCGTTCATTTTGTGCTTTTCTTCCCTTTTTCCCTTGAAATACGTAGCTTCTGTATTAATAATGGGATGAATACGTAACTGTAATCGCCATGTGTGTAAACAGTTAAGCCAGAGCTCTGCCTCCACTTTCAATACAAGAATAACATGTGACATCACTTAAGTTCCACAGGGTTAGCGGCGTGAGGAGAGGCCAAAGAAAGTTGCTTTTGTGCTTATGGACTGGGAGTTTGAAGCATTTCGCCTATTTTTAGCACATTTTCTTTGGGCAAACTAGAAGGTTCCTGCTTGCAAAAGCAGAAGACAAAGTTCTTCGCAATCCATTTTATTTCTCAATCAAGCCTGTCTCGCATGCTTCTGTTCTGACTGGGTGACCAAAATAGGACAGATGTCACAGACCAGAAACACAAGCAGAATGAAAACAAACAGGATGAAAGCAGTCACATCAAAAATGTCTTCTCATCTGAGTCGGTCTTGCCATCAATCCTTCAGTCCTGATGGCTCGGTTCAAAAAGCATCCTGACTAGAGAGAGAAACAAGCTATGTCTGTCTCTCTAGGCCTCCTGTCTTCACCTTCTCCTCACTGCCTTTTCACTTAGATATTACTAGCCCCTGTTTGACTACTATGCTAATCCCATGCTAAACTCAGCACACAAGGACACTGTCTGAGCTCTGTGGTAGGCCTGACATTTGAGCTGTGTGATTCACTGGCAGCTAGAGGTCTTGATGACTGCGTGTGACTGTTCATGGCCTTTGCCTTTTTGCACTTGCCTAAAGAATTACAAGGAGCTGACAAGTCTGACCCATTGTCCCTTCTTGGATGGCTGCTGCATCTTAGACACTAGCGCCGGCTGTACAGCCGATTAGAGACTCATTTTCAGCCAGGTCATTTTTTCCACTTAAATTAACCAGGCTACTTTTCTATAGAACTCGCCAGCTTGTAGCCCTAAAAAACAGATATGAGTTACCTCTGATTCATTCAGCCAGTCCTATGGAGAAAATGAAATGGGGAAAGAATAGAATTATGGGATAAAGTCTGAGGTTAACACAGACTTAGGAGATCTCCTAAATGTTTTGTTCTATGAGACAATCAGTCAACATGACATCAGAAGGCTACCACCTAACCCAAACTTGGACTAAAAGAAGCCTAATGTTACTCCTTAGCCCAAGAACCTTACATGTCCTGTTTATAGGGTGAATTGGCTCTGGAAGCTAAAACAGCGAAATAATCCATCAAAACGTCAAACGATTCTCAATTGCATTTCGTGAACTAACACTCGCATTTGACCCCCCCCTCCCTCTTACTAGCCCCGACTTCACTGACAGCTAGTTTGAGAACATTTATTACTTACTATGACTGATATGTGGTTGTCCCACCTCAATATCTTTTAAGATGCACCAACTGTAAGTTTCTCTGGAAAAGAGCATCTGCTAAATGACTAAAATGTAAATGCAAAATTGCAGTACAGTTCTAGAAACAGAAATCCCTCATATCACACCAAAATAATGTAGTAAATGCTGAAACACACACTGTGCACTGTTTTAACAGTTGCAGCAGACAGTACTTTTCACTGACAACACGATTGTGGCATCTGTCTTCCGTTTACACAGATTTTAGGAGACGCAAAAAGTGAATTACCACAGGTAGTCCACTCGGTCCTATAACATGGAAATATGGCTGTGTGGGAAGCCTAATAAGGTGTGTATCAATTTAACTTTTACTTTTTTATTATTATTATTCCTCTCCACCAGTCAGTACCAGGTGTTAATGATTACACATCTTTGAAACCTAGGCTAATACCAAGAGGGAATGCCATAAGACTAATGCTGTCAGTTGCGTAAGGGGGACACTACCAACTGAATATTTAAATGTGACAAGTTAAAATTCCGGGAAAAAAGTGCAAAGATGTGCCTAGTTAAAAATGTGAAAAAGTTTTGGACATCTTTCAAGGAGAAATTGTGGGGACTGTGGTCAGTCCACATTTTTCAAATACTTGTTCCCTCATATCAGCGTCAATGTCCATTTTTATTTCTAGCCAGCTTGCCTTTAATGCTTACAAAATTTGGATCTGCACGTGCATAGTGGGATAACGGAGCTCACAGTTAATGCTATGGAATTACTAGATTATGAGGCTTCCATTGTGAAGTCAAGCAAACAGCACAGTGCTTCGGAAATAACAAGCATATCTATGACAGATGCACAAATCAAATTTTAAATCGGTCACATAGACATATTTAGCAGATGTTATTGCGGGTATAGCAAAATACTTGTGTTCCTATCTAACAATACACACAAATCTAACAGTAAAAGAATGGATTGAAGAAATGTATACAGTACCATTCAAAAGTTTAAGAACACCCACTCATTAAAGGGTTTCTTTATTGTTACTATTTTCTCAATTGTAGAATAGTGAAGACGTCAGAACTATGAAATAACACATATGGAATCATGTAGTAGCCAAAATAAGTGTTAAACAAATCAAAGTATATTTTATATTGGAGATTCTACAAAGTAGCCATCCTTTTCCTTGACAGCTTTGCACTCTTGGCATTCTCTCAACCAGATTCACCTAGAATGCATTCCCAACAGTCTTGAAGGAGTTCCCACATATGCTGAGCACTTGTTGACAGCTTTTCCTTCACTCCGCGGTCCAACTCATCCCAAACCATCTCAATTGGGTTGAGGTTGGGTGATTGTGGCGGCCACGTCATCTGATGCAGCCCTCCATCACTTTCCTTCTTGATAAAATAGCCCTTACACACCCTGGAGATGTTGGGTCATTGTCCTGTTTAAAAACAAATGATCGTCCCATGCTGTGGTAACCACGCTGATTAAGTGTGCCTTGATTTCTAAATAACTAACAGTGCCGCCAGCAAAGCACACCTCCTCAATGCTTCACGGTGATAACTACACATGCAGAGATCCCTTCACCTACTCTGTTTCACAGAAACAGCGGTTGGAATCAAAAATCTCAAATTTGGACTCAGACCAAAGGACAGATTTCCACTGGTCTAATGTCCATTGCTATCGTGTTTATTGGCTCAAGCAAGTCTCTTCTTATTGGCGTCCTTTAGTAGTGGTTTCTATGCAGGAATTCGACCATGAATGCCTGATTCACAGTCTCCTCTGAACAGTTGATGTTGAGATGTGTCTGTTACTTGAACTCTGTGAAGCATTTATTTGGGATGCAATTTCCGAGGCTGGTAACTCGAATGAACTTATCCTCTGCAGCAGAGGCAACTCTGGGTCTTCCTTACCTGTGGCGATCCTTATGAGAGCCAATTTCATCGTAGCGCTTGATGGTTTTTGCAACTGCACTTATAGAAACTTTCAAAGTCTATGAAATGTTGCTGATTGACTGACTGTTCATTTCTTCCCTAGATCCTGACTAGTCTCCCAGTCTGTCGGAGTTACCATCAGGTGCTTGGTAACCTCCCTGACCAAGGCCCTTCTCCCTTGATTGCTTAGTTTTGGCCGGGTGGGCAGCTCTTGGAAGAGTCTTAGTGGTACCAAACGTCTTCCATTTAAGAATGATGGAGGCCACTGTTCTTCGGGACCTTCAATAATATATAATAATAATAATATATGCCATTTAGCAGACGCTTTTATCCAAAGCGACTTACAGTCATGTGTGCATACATTCTACGTATGGGTGGTCCCGGGAATCGAACCCACTACCCTGGCGTTACAAGCGCCATGCTCTACCAACTGAGTTACAGGCATTTTTTTGGTACCCTTCCCCAGATCTGTAATTCGACCCAATACTATCTCGGAGCTCTACGGACAATTCCTCCAACCTCATGGCTTGGCTTTGCCATGCACTGACAACCGTGGGACCTTATATAGATAGACAGGTGTGTGCCTTTCCAAATTATGTGCAATCCATTGAATTTACCACAGGTGGACTAAAATCAAGATGTAGAAACATCAAGGATGATCAATGGAAACAGGATGCACCCAATTTCAAGTCTCACAGCAAAATGTCTGAATACTTATTTAAAGGAGAAAGGGGGGTAGCTCGACAGCTGTACAACAATGCAGTAAACTGAAATGTGTCTTCCGCAAGGGAACTAACTGTTGGTTAACTGCCTTGCTCAGGAGCAGGACAGATTTTTACCTTGTCAGCTCAGGGATTCTATAAATAAGGTATCTGTTTTTTTTTATTTGTAATACATTTGTAAACATTTCAAAAAACCTGTTTTGCGCTTTGTAATAATGAATTGTTGTGTGTAGACTGAGTAATGTATTTTATTTAATCAATTTCAGAATAAGGATATAATGTAACAAAACATGGGAAAAGTCAAGGGGTCTGAATACTTCCCAAACTCACTGTATGTAATGGGATGTAGACATTATGAACAGTATGTGGACAGAATATGGTGGCTTGGTTGACAGATAACGTAAACAGAGACATTGACACACCAATAGGTGTAGTGTGACATGGTTATAAAATTGTTTTGTTTTTTAACTCTACAAGGCTCATTGTTTCCTGAAGAGCTATGGAGATGAGAGCGACAGGCATGATGCCATATTCATTTATTATTATGTTGTACTAATTTAGTACATGCACAGATGACTAGAATGGTATGCTCCACTATGAAACATAATGAAATGTGTAGACCTACTAGCACACGGTTAACGAGACAGCAATGACAACACGTGACAGACGTAATTGTTTCCTCAATGTCAAATACATCAGCATGTGGCAGTGTCACTATCGCCTCGCCCACTATTTTAAGTGGTCTATCGATTTTCTGGGCCATCATTGTGCGTATCTCTTGCTGTGAACAAACCGCAGGGCGCCAGGGACAATTGCCTGATGGTTGAAATGTACTGGAAATAATTACCCTTGCAATAAACAATAGCATGTGAAAATTTAACCGATATAGTCCACTGAATTTGCTTATTGCCAAGTGTCCCATGCAGCCAATTCAAGCGGCTACAGATAAGGAGTCCTGATTATTTAAGTCACTTCTTGGAGAGGCCTAAAGTGTACAGCTGAAACAGTGTCTATTAATCAAAACATTTCCATTCAAGCTCAATATGCCTAATGACACACATTTAAGGTTAGTTTGGAATTGGTTCAGGCCAATAGCATTAGTGTAGGTTTATGTTTTGTATGCTGTTTAAATACAAATTGAGCAAATTCGTAGCCTATTTCACTGTCTGGGAAACAATATAGCCAGTTTACATTGTCGTTTGGAAAATACAGGAAACGTAAACTCTGATGCGTTCTGAAGTCTGAATATGTTCATGACAGAAGTGGCTGGGCTACTATCAAATCCTGTTATGTAAAGTACCTGGAGATTATCTCCCAATGATAGAGCTTTACCGGGATGTAGTCAGGATACGTAACACTGTAGCCGCATGGCAACAGTAACGCAGAAACAAAGAATTGTAACAATTTAGCGAAGGGGTGGTAGCGGGAAATTATAGAACACTGACAGTAGCAGAGAGGTTTCACAAATTACAACATTTTCAGATTAGCATCACTGAAGGCTAATCAAATAATTATACTGACCTGTTGCGTTCTTTCCGCCGGATTCATCATCACAGCTTGACGAAAACTGTTATCCACATAAGACGCCATTGTTTTGAAGACGCGTTAAAAACAATTAAATTGCTTATCTTGTTGACAATTTAATGTTCGCGGTCTGGGTATGCACAGACCAAGCCACAATCCTTGTTCCCACTTTGTTATCCACTAAGAAAACTCTAGTGTGCTTAAAAAATGATAATTAGTCCCCCCGGCCAGGCCACAATGTGAGCCTCGGGGTTTATTATGTCCCCAAACCGATACTAGAAGGCTGCCACCGGTCCAAACAAACTTGCTATCAAGGCGCGGATCGAATAATCCAGATTCCAACACAGTAGATCTGTTGCTGTACAATTTGTATTATGGTAAAACGGTTCCTTTATCTAAACCGACACTAAAAGCCAATCCATTGATCTTCAGCATGTTTGCGTTTGCCACAATTTCATGTATCCGCCTTCAAAGAAAAAAGTTTACATCTATCCTGACAGTAACCAGTTGTCCATTTTTTAAAATAATAAACCTATACATGTAGAAAGGTAACCTTTAAAAAAAAAACGTGACGATGAGGCCACAGCTTTCTGCTGTATGCCGCCATGGTGACTGACACAAGGGAAAGCTCATGGGCGAGTCCATTTACAAAAATAGAGCCGGGGGACAATGCATTGTGGCCTACAAAGCTATCCTTTGTCGCCATCCAATGACCTAACCTGGAATAAAACACACAGATAGGCTACCGAAGGGGCAAATACTTATGCACATTTGGGAACAATGAATTGTTATGGACCTTAACGATGTGAAAATATCAGATTTTTTTTCCTATTTATTGACAACATGAAACTCTATTTGACTGGAATTTCATTCTGCTTTGATATATGTTGGAAAATATAAAGTGTAGAAGTAGGAATGGGGAAAAAGTTATATTCAGTTACATTTAATGATATTATATTTCCTTATTCTAACCACGTGTTATATTTGTATGCTTCAGTGCTGTTCAAGCTCTTCTATTCAAGAAAAATCTGTGGCCAATGGTATATTTACATTTTGTAAAATTGGAGAAGTTCAAAACAACTGGGAAATCTCCGTTTTCCAACTTCCGTGTGTTTAATGTCGCGTTCATGTGCTAGTCGGAACTAGGAAACTCGGAAATGTATAAATTGCTAACTGGTTGAACACAACAGGTGTATAACTACAATACTACAGGAGGCTGCTGAGGTTTGGGAGGCTCATAATAATGTCCGGGACGGAGCTAATGGTACGGCATCCAACACCTGGAAACCATGTGTATGATGTATTTGATACCATTGCACTCATTCCGCCCTAGCCATTACCACGAGTCTGTCCTCCTCAATACAGGTGCCACCAACCTTCTGTGAACTACAACCAGTTAGCAAGTCGTACATTTCCGTGTTTCCTATATCTTAATAGCACTTGAAAGCACAAACTTACTAGCACTAACACAAAAAAAAAATGTTTTGAACCATCATCCAACTCGGAATTCCAAGTTTCGAGTTTTCGACTAAAAGAGCCCTGATGTTATGATTTCGTTTTTTTTTACAAGTTCCCAGTTGTACAGGGTCTTATTTCACTGATTCCGAAGCCTGATAAAGACCCTCCTCTCATTGACAATTGGAGACCAATTACTTTATTAAATATTGATTACAAATTGATTGCTCTGGTTTATGTCAAACATTTTTTTTTTTTTTTAAAGGAATAGATACCATTATAAATTAGACTCAAACAGGATTTAGGAAAGGCTGTCATTTAAACTCTGAAATTCGTTTAGTCTTGGACCTTTTAGATTATTCAGATGAAATGGACTCAAATGCTGTTGTTTTTGGGGAGGGACTTCTGTAAAGCCTTTGACACAATTGAACATTAATTTCTCTATCGGTCTCTTGAACTTTTTGGTTTTGGTGAAAATGTTATCAAAGTCATTTGCATGTTTTACAACGATATAAATAGTTATGTGATACTAAACCGTAATACATAAAAAGATTCAGTATTAACAGAAGTGTACGACAGGGATGCCCATTTTCGCACTTTTTATTCATTTTGGTAGTGGAACTTCTATCTCTAGATATTATGAATAATGCAAATCTGCGTGGTTTATCCATTTTCCACAGACAATTCAAAATTCCCTAACTTGCAGACTATACTACTCTTTTTTTTAAGATAAAGACCAGGTTTCCCATGTCCTTAATGCTATCACTGCATTCTCCATTGCATCTGGATTCAAACTAAATGTTTCTAAATGTGAAATCTTATATTTATGACTGATGATAAAGAAATATAAAATATTCCTGTAAAGGACTGTGTTAAATATTTAGCAATACATCTATCAAAAAACAGACAACATATGAATTTCTCTCCTAAAATTAAGAAAACCAAGAATATATTTAATAATTATGTACAAAGGGATCTTTCTATAATTGGGAGAGTGTTTCTGTCCAAGCTTTGTGTACCCCCCATTGTCTTTATTTATAAATCTCTCTACCTGTAAAGAGATCAACAAGACATTTATTGACTTCATCTGGAAAAGTAAGTCTCACAAATTTAAAAAGTCAGTCCTCTCAAATAAAAAATCTGAAGGTGGTCTGGAAGTGTTGGATTTTGTTGACATAAATAACCCTTTCAAGATCAATTGGTTGAAAAGATGTTTGGTCAATAAGGAATTCATTAGGTATTTCATTCCAAACAATGTGTTTAATAAATTGTGAGTTCTTCTATTTGTACTGAAATGTAATTATATTCCTGAAAGATTACCCACTAAAGTTGCTAGGTTTCACCAACAAGCTTTAATGCCCCGGAAAATATGTTTCCTGCACAATTTTTCCCCACATAAAGCTCTTTTGTGGAATAATTCAGACACAACTGAAAGGAATGAGTCATTGTTCTACCCTAGCTGGCATGAGAGGAATATTTACTTTGTTCATGTTTTTGACAACAGGGGTAATATTCTTTCATCTGAACAATTTATGACATTGAATGAGTTTCCAATACCTTTTCAGAGTTTATTTATGTGATCAAAGCCATTCTCAGTGGTCTAACTACAATAATGAATTCTCATCTAGCTTTGGTGATGATCACAGAGCTTATCCAGAACTCAGTTTGGAAGGAGTGGGTGTCACACCCGGATCTGTTTCACCTGTCTTTGTGATTGTCTCCACCCCCTCAAGATGTAAACCATCTTCCCCATAATTCCCAGTGTATTTATTCCTGTGTTCTCTGTTTGTCTGTTGCCAGTTGTTCTTGTCATGTCAAGCTTACCAGCGTGTTTTTCCAAGCTCCTTTTTTTTCTAGTCTCGGTTTTTCTATTCCTCCCTGTTCTGGCCTCTTGCCTGCCTTGACACTAAGCTTGCTGGCCTGATCATTCAGCCAGCCCTGACCTCAAGCCTGCCTACCGCCCTGTAACATTTGGAACTCTGAACTGGTTCATGAAATTTTGCCTGTCCTCGACCTGCCTCTTGCCTGCCCCTTATTGTTCAATAAATATCAAAGACTCAAACCATCTGCCTCCTGTGTCTGCATCTGGGTCTTGCCCTGTGTCGTTAGAGTGGGCTTACTTGCAAAATCTTGTTATGACAAATAAGACAAATTTTCCGTTCACGGAACCAACTTGAAACATTTTCTGGAACATGCTTATTACTGACATTGTCTCGAAAAAAGCTTAGTTAATGCCTTACAAATATTGTATACCCAACAAATGTAAGGATGTTGTAACGTCGTTCTTCGTTTGTAGAAAGAGAGTCGGACCGAAATGCAGCGTGGTGGTTACTCATGTCTTTAATGAAGGAAGAGCGATACATGAAATAACTATACAAATGCAAAACAACAAAACGGAACGTGAAACCTAATTAAAGCCTATCTGGTGAAACTACACAGAGACAGGAACAATCACCCACAAAATACACAGTGAAACCCAGGCTACCTAAATACGGTTCCCAATCAGAGACAACGAGAATCACCTGACTCTGATTGAGAACCGCCTCAGGCAGCCAAGCCTATACAACACCCCTACTCAGCCACAATCCCAAATACTACAAACCCCAATACGAAAATACAATATATAAACCCATGTCACACCCTGGCCTGACCAAATATATAACGAAAACACAAAATACAATGACCAAGGCGTGACAGATGTGCACTTTAAGATTCTACATAAGATAAATCCATGTAATTCCATGTTGTCCAAATTTGTTGATATTGATGATATCTGCATTTTCTGCAAAAATGGGGGTGAAAATCTGACTCAGTTGTTCTATGAATGGAAATCTGTGAGATATTTTTGGAAAAACCTTGCAGAATACTTACTTACTCATGTTTTTGACATGAATGATATATGTCACTATTGCAACGATAAGACAATTGAAATGATCGTGAACATTTTTATTCTTGTTGCCAAATACTTTACAGAAAAAAATCCAGATTTCTATACTAAAATTACAAATATTTTTGATTGAATTTAATCCTCTTGTAAAGACAATGTCCATAATGAATCATTATAATGCAATTTTTTTCTGAGTGAATACACTTGTAATAGAATTGTAATTTTATTGAATAATTTTGCACGCCCAATTTTTCAGTTTTTGATTTGTTAAAAAAGTTTGAAATATCCAATAAATGTCGTTCCACTTCATGATTGTGTCCCACTTGTTGTTGATTCTTCACAAAAATACAGTTTTATATCTTTATGTTTGAAGCCTGAAATGTGGCAAAAGGTCGCAAAGTTCAAGGGGGCCGAATACTTTTATGGCAAGGCACTATATATATATACAGATATATATATATATATATATATATATATATATATATATATATACATATATGTATGTATGTATGTGTATGTGTGTTTTATGTTATTTACTGTATACAATACAGTTCACAAGGTTGAGTTCACTTAGAAATGTCTTGATTTTTGAAACAAGAGCTATTTTTTTGTCCATTAAAATAACATCAAATTGATCAGAAATGCAATGTTGACATTGTTAATGTTGTAAATGACTATTGTAGATGGAAACAGCAGATTTGTTTAGGGAATATCTTCATAGGCGTACAGAGGCCCATTATCAGCAACCATCACTCCTGTGTTCCAATGTCACGTTGTGTTAGCTAATCCAGGTTTATCATTTTAAAATGCTAATTGATCATTAGAAAACCCTTTTGCAATTATGTTAGCACAGCTGAAAACTGTTGTTCTGATTAAAGAAACAATAAAACTGGCCTTCTTTAGACAAGTTGAGTATCTGGAGTATCAGCATTTGTGGGTTCGATTACAGGCTCAAAATGGCCAGAAACAAAGAACTTTCTTCTGAAACACATCATCTATTCTTGTTCTGAGAAATGAAGGCTGTTCCATGCGAGAAATTGCAAAGAAACTGAAGATCTCTTACAACTTCCTTCACAGAACAGCACAAACTGGCTCTGAACAGCACAAACTGGCTCTAACCAGAATAGAAAGAGGAGTGGGAGGCCCCAGTGCACAACTGAGCAAGAGGACAAGTACATTAGAGTGTCTAGTTTGAGAAGCAGATGCTTCACAAGTCTTCAACTGGCAGCTTCATTAAAGTACCCGCAAAACACCAGTCTCATTGTCAGCAGTGAAGAGGCGACTGGCCATATCTCAGACTGGCCAATGAAAAGATTAAGATGGGCAAAAGAACGCAGACACTGGACAGAGGAAGATTAGAAAAAAGTGTTATGGACAGACTAATCTAAGTTTGAGGTGTTCGGATCACAAAGAAGAACATTCGTGAGGCGCAGAAGAAAAATGAAAAGATGCTGAAGAAGTGCTTGACGCCATCTGTCAAGCATGGTGGAGGCAATGTGATGATGGTCTGGGGGTGATTTGGTGGTGCTAAAGGGGGAGATTTGAATAGGGAAAAAGGGTTCTTGAAAAAGGAAGGCAGTGGACAGTGGACAGTGCTTATTTGGAGCCAATTTCCTTCTAAAACAGGACAATAACCCAAAGCACAGCTCCAAACTATACAATAACTATTTAGGGAAGAAGCAGTCAGCTGGCATTCTGTCCATAATGGAGTGGCCAGCACAGTCACCAGAACTCAACGCTGTTGAGCTGTTGTGGGAGCAGTTTGACCATAAGAAGTGCCCATCAAGCCAATCCAACTTGTGGGAGGTGCTTCAGGAAGCATGGGGTGAAATGTCTTCAGATTAGCTCAACAAATTGACAACTAGAATGTCAAAGGTCTACAAGGCTGTAATTGCTGCAAAACAAAGGATTCTTTGACGAAAGCAAAGTTTGAAGGACACAATTATTATTTCAATTAAATAATTATTTATAACCTTGTCAACGTCTTGACTATATTTTCTAATATCATGTATGTTTTCATGGGAAACAAGGACATTTCTAAGTGACCCCAAACTTTTGAACGCGTGTGTGTGTGTGTGTGTGTGTGTGTGTGTGTGTGTGTGTGTGTGTGTGTGTGTGTGTGTGTGTGTGTGTGTGTGTGTGTGTGTGTGTGTGTGTGTGTGTGTTTGTGTGTGAATATATATTTATTTTACATTTTTTGGTATATACTGTATTTAGTATTTTCTTGTTTATACCTGTTTTTGTTATTTTAGACATAGACAGTTTGATGTAGGGATGTAAAATGTTGATATTTTTGTATAATGAATAAACAGTAAAAATAAGAGTTCCCAGTTGTCTTGAAAGCATGGTGAAAACTATGTGTCGCATTGCAACAGCCCACTGACCTCATCACCAGCGCACACTGGGTTCACATATCGACCGCGGGCGTCCTGCGGTAACTGTGTATTTGGCTGCTAGTAGACTATCTAGTATGAAATTAAAAGTTCCAATGGAGATAAGCACAATGGTACAAGGAAGGCCCCCAAAAAGCCTATGGTCAAAGTCTGGTTTATACCGGTATGTGTCATGTAATTCTTGGGTTTAATGTACAATTTTGTATAAGTAGGTTACAACAATAATGTATTATTAGCTACGTAGGCTATGGTGTGTAACCTATAGTATGTTCCATTTTATTCATGGTGCAATTATAATTAGGCTTATTTTTTAATTATACATTGGGGATGTTTCATGATATGCTTATTGGTATTTTGTGATTTCAATGACATGTAGATGGGTCAGGACAAGGAACTGTGGGGGTGAGTGGATAACAGATACTTGACACAGCCCTTTCATTGGCAAATGCCCTCTAAAGGGTACTACTTTAGATTAAGGCTCTGTGTTGTTCACTATGTATGAATGGCACATTTCACTATGTTGATTCTAACAAGGTCCAGATGGAATTGGAGACTACAGTGCAAGATTCATCGACGTTCCCCGCTAGATTGGGGTTGGCCCTTTGTCACCTATGGGTACAAGCGATTTGAATGACCTGTGCCGGCCTACTCCCTGCACCCTACCCCCCAAACATTGCTACATTGGAGGGGTGGGATGGGGCATGCAATATCACCAGCAGCTGAACAGAAGGACTCCGCTTAGCAATATGCAAATTAAGGTGGAGCCCAAATGAAGCCTGTGAGCTGGATGTTAATTAGATTATTAATAAAGGAGGGAGTTAGGCGACCTTGATGAACATTTAGTAGATTAGCCGCACAGTGCACAGAGTGTTGTAAGAAGACAATACTCTAGTCACAATTCCCAAAGTTGTCACGGCTCATGACCCTATTCTTACACATACATACACTCATTCTGATGACAGCATTACATGGGTATTAAGACAAAGCCACTTCAATTGTGACATTTTTATTCAGCCATCCATTTAACTGTTATAACAGAAGTTTTGAAGTAACTCTGACCATGTTGTTCCTGTAGAGAGCTGAATTCCGCTCCGGCCTTGAGGACAGAGTCACCAACCGATATCTAAACCCATGGGAGGCCCCACATGTGGTAACCCATACTTTATTGAATGTATTTTATTTTCAGTCAGTCAGAATCATTTTACCTGCGCTCTGTGCACATGTCCAATGGGAAAGTGATAGCACCAAAGCAGGCATGTTGAGTGAATGTATGTGAATTGTTCTCCAACCATTATTTACCACTTCCAGTTTTGCAGGCATTCACCGCCCCACTTTCTAGATAAGCAATCTGTCGAGGCCCGCAGCAAAATCGTTTGGGCGCACAACGAGTATGAAAATTACACCCAAGACAACAACAAATATGTTCTTCTCAACAGTAAGTAAGTCATTAACTCTAGGAATGTGACATTTCCTCCCTTACCAAAGAATGTAGGACACATTTCATAGCTGGATATACGCTATACAGACCCCTTGACTTCTTCCACATTTTGTTACTTATTCTAAAATGTATTAAATAGTTTTTCCCCCTTATCAATCTTAAAACAATACTCAATAATGACAAAGCAAAAACAGTTTAAAAAAAAAACATTTTTGCAAAGGTATATATATATATATATATATATATATATATATATATATATATATATATATATATATCACATTTACATATGTATTCAGACCCTTTACTCAGTACTTTGTTGAAGCACCTTTGGTAGCGATTACAGCCTCGAGTCTTCTTGGGTATCAAATCAAATCAAATTTAATTTGTCACACCGAATACAACAGGTTACAGTGAAATACTTACTTATACAAAGCCCTTAAGCAACAATGCAGTTAAGTCAAATACCCCCCAAAAAAAAAAAATGAAATAAAAGTAACAAATAATTCAAGAGTACTGGTACAGAGTCAATGTGTGGGGGCACCGGTTAGCCGAGGTAATTGAGGTAATACGTACATGTAGGTATAGTCATTAAAGTTACTGCATAGTTAATAACAGAGAGTAGCAGCAGCGTAAAAGAGGGGGGGGGGCAATGCAAATAGTCTGGGAAGCCATTTGATTAGATGTTCAGGAGCCTTATGGCTTGGGGGTAGAAGCTGTTTAGAAGCCTATTGGACCTAGACTTGGCACTCCGGTACCGCTTGCCGTGGGGTAGCAGGGAGAACAGTCTATGACTAGGGTAAATGGAGTCTTTGACAATTTTAAGGCCTTCCTCTGACACCACCTGGTACAGAGGTCCTGGATTGCAGGAAGCTTGGCCCCAGTGATGTACTGGGCCGTAAGCACTACCCTCTGTAGTGCCTTGTAGTCAGAGGCCGAGCAGTTGCCATACCAGGCAGTGATGCAACCAGTCAGGATGCTCTCGATGGTGCAGCTGTAGAACCTTTTTTGAGGATGTGGCGGATGTGTTGTTACCTACCCCTACCATCTGGGGGTCGGCCCTTCAGGAAGTCCAGGATCGAGTTGCAGAGGGAGGTGTTTAGTCCCAGTGTGTGGAGTAAAGGTGGTCTAGAGTTTTTCCCTCTGATTGCACATTTAACATACTGGTAGAAATAAAGTAAAAAGGATTTAAGATTCCCTGCATTAAAGTCCCTGGCCACTAGGAGCGCCGCTTCTGGATGAGCGTTTTCCTGTTTTCCTGCTTATGGCCGTATACAGTTAATTGAGTGCGGTCTTAGTGCCAGCATCGGTTTGTGGTGGTAAATAGACAGCTATGAAGAATATAGATGAAAACTCTCTTGGTAGATAGTATGGTCTACAGTTTATCATGAGATTCTCTACCTCAAGTGAACAAAACCTCTAGAATTTCTTAGACATTGTACACCAGCTGTTGTTTACAAATATACATAGACCGCTACCCTTTGTCTTACCAGGCTGCTGTTCTATCCTGTCGATACAGTGTATTACCTGCCAGCTCTATGTTATTCATGTCGTCGTTCAGCCACACCTTGGTAAAACTTAAGATATCACAGTTTGAATGTCCTGTTGGTAGGATATACGTGCTTTTAGTTCATCCACTTTATTATCCATCGATTGTACATTGGCCAATAGTACCGGTGGAAAAGGCAGATTAGCCACTCGTCGTCGGAAACTCACAAGGCACCCTGATCTCCTTCCGCAAAATCTCCATCTCTTTCTCCTGCGAATGACAAGGATGAGGGCCCGTTTGGATGTCTGGAGTAAATCCCTCTCGTCCGACTCATTAAAGACACTACAAGCTTGGCACAGCTGTATTTGGGGAGTTTCTCACATTCTTCTCTGCAGATCCTCTCAAGCTCTGTCATTTTGGATGTGGAGCATCGCTGCTCAGCTATTTTCAAGTCTTTCCAGAGATGTTCGATTGGGTTCGAGTCCAGGCTCTACTGGGCCACACAAGGACATTCAGAGAATTGTCCCGAGGCCACTCCTGTGTTGTCTTGGCTGTGTGCTTAGGGTTGTTGCCCTGTTGGAAGGTGATGATGCCACCACCAAGCTTCACTGTAAGAATGGAGACAGGTTTCCTCCAGACGTAATGCGTGGCATCCAGGCCAAAAAGTTCAATCTGTGTTTCATCAGACCAGAGAATCTTGTTTCTCATGGCTGTGGGTGGTCATGTGGTCATGTGCCTTTTACTGAGGAGTGACTTCTGTTTGGCCACTCTACCATAAAGTGCCTGATTGGTGGAGTGCTGCAGAGATGGTTGTACTTCTGGAAGGTTATCCCATCTCCACAGAGGATCTCTGGAGATCTGTCAAAATGACCCTTGGGTTCTTGGTGACCACCCCAACCAAGGCACTTCTCCCCCGATTGCTTAGTTTGGCCGGGCGGACAGCTCTAGGAAGAGTCTTGGTGGTTCCAAGCTTCTTCCATTTCAGAATGATGGAGGCGACTCTGTTCTTGGGGACCTTCAATGTTACAGACATTTTTTGGTACCCTTCCCCAAATCTGTGCCTCTTCCCAATGCTGTCTCGGAGCTCTATAAACAATTCCTTTGACCTCATGGCTTGGTTTTTGTTGTGACTTTCCAAATCATGTCAAATCAATTGAATTTACCATAAGTGGACTCCAGTGAAGTTGTAGAAACATCTCAAAGATGAACAATGGAAACAGTATGCACCTGAGCTCAATTTCAAGTCTCATAGCAAAAGGGTCTGAATATGTATTTAAATAACATATTTGTTTAAAAATATATATTTTAATAGATTTGCAAAAATGTCCAAAATACTGTTTTCACTTTGTCAGTATGGGGTATTGTGTGTAGAGTGATTAGCATTTTTTTTTTTCAATCCATTTTAGAAAAAGGCATGTTGTAGAAATTATTTTACATGGGACACTCAAAGTCAATCTTAAATGAATTAACAGTTAACTGGAGAGGTTCCAATAAACTTGATGCACCGTAGTGAACGTCTGTCAGGAGCTCTAACGGGGCAGTCCGGTTAGTTCCCTCCCTTATACAAGTTAAATTTGTATGATTTACTTTATTCATCATTCATAATTAATGTTTGCTTGATTCATGTGACGACCAATACTGGGTCATGCATGTGACAGACCAATACCACACGACGATTCTTCTCTTTAAGCTGAGACCTTGAAACTGAAACTGATATCCCTTTCTCTAAACAAGGTTATGGGCGTACTGCAAAATTGCAGATACTAATAGTGAGGATTTGTTCAATCAGTCACTTGCATGAACACAGAAATTGGTTATTTTATGAAGCACATGAATAGAACAGAAATTGGTTATTAGAAAATCACAAACTTAAAAATGTCCATCACAGGCTGTAAAGTATCAAAATGTGGAAAAAGTGAAGGGGTCTGAATACTTTCCCAAATGCACTGTATATAAATGAGTATGTGGACACCCCTTCAAACTAGTGGATTGGGGTATTTCAGCCACACCCATTGCTGACAGGTGTATAAAATTGAGCACACAGCCATGCAATCTCTATAGACAAACATTTGCAGTAGAATGGCCATAATCAAGAGCTCAGTGACTTTCAACGTGGCACATTTATAGGATGTCACCTTTAAAACAAGTCAGTTTGTAAAATTTCTGCCCCGATAGAGCTTCCGCAGTCAACTGTAAGTGCTTTTATTGTGAAGTGGAAACATCTAGGAGCAACAACGACTGTACCGTTTTGTGCTGTTACCATGTTGTGCTGCTGCCATGTTGTGTTGCTACCATGTTGTTGTCATATTGTGTTGCTACCATACTATGTTGTCGTCTTAGGTCCAGTGTTGCCAACTCCTCAGTAAGGAAAATGGCCATTGGCTGTCCTAAAACTCGCTAAATGACGTCATCACCTAATTTGCATAATTTGTCATGTGCATTTAAATGTGATGGACGCTATAGGAGAGAGAAATAACGTCGTGGGAGAGACCAAAAGTGAGTAAAAAAACAAAAAAGTGAGTAAACTACAAATGAACTTTCTTCTGTCGATTCTTTTTTATGTCACAATTCCAACCCTCCTCCTTTATACGGGCTTGGGGCCGGCAAAAGTGACCCAAAAGAGACACTCTGACGGAGTTACTTTGTTTTTTATTTTGTTTTTATATTTCATAATTTGGTTTGGGTTTTAACCTTATGGTCCACTTAGGAGCCTACAACAAGTCACAGTAAAACATGAACATTTTTAACCATAACATATATATATTTTTTTAAATGTATACAATCTACATTAACAATCTAAATGGACCAAAAAGAGACACTAGAAAAAACTGTCAATGGCAATTTGAAAAATGTACTAGTCTGGCCTTAATTCAGGTTAAAACATTTTTTAAAAATGTAAATCAGGGCAGGATCAGCCAGCGGCGGCTTCCTGCATGAGCGAATCAGTTGCATTCTGGACGCGGAGGGGTGAACATCTCCTGCTCTGACTGCAGCTGGGAGGGACTGCTGAGCGAGGACTGGGCCGCCTGTGAGTGCGTTGGGACAGCGGTGGGGCCCACGGCAGCACCCGCTGCTCATTGAGAAGAGTAATAACGACACGTGCTTTCACGTCAGTCTCCAAAAGTCTCCAATAACACCAGAAAAAGTCCACTGATGGATGGGTGCCCAAACTTGATAGGAAAAAACGTTGGCCTTTTTAAAAGGATACAAGATCCAAGTAGCTGAGCTGAACCCAGATCAGAAAATTATTTCCTGTGTTGCATAATTCATCAGGATGTGTGCTCTGTAAATGTGTTCTGAAAATGAGCAATGCTGTGGATACAGTCACTAAAGTGGTAAACTTCATAAGAACAAAATCTTTAAACCACAGGCAGTGTGTCTCACTGTTGGAAGAGACAGAGTCGAGTCATGCAGATCTCCCCTACCACACAAATGTGAGATGGCTGAGTTTAGGGAATGTGCTTAAAAGGGTGTGGGACCTGAAGTCAGAGATTATTGAGTTTTTGCAAATGAAAGGAAAATATATGGATTTCATTCAACTGCAAGATAAAGTATAGTCCTCATGAATGAACTGAATTCCAAACTACAAGGAAAGTGCCTTTTTGCACATCAGATGTACAGCCTTGTCAAAGGCCGACTTCAAGGGAAAATTACTCCTCCTGACCCGCCAAGTAGAAGACAACAATCTCACCCACCTTGAGACACTACTAGTCTGTTCCCTCTCGGATGACCAGCGGGAGTATACATCGCTGCTGCGTGCTTTGAACGGTGAGTTTTCTTGTCGTTTTGAGGATTTCAAAGTGTTGAAAAATGACATGTTGTTGGTTTCCTCTACTTTCACCTTCAATGTGAATAACGCTTCTACTGACCTGCAACTTGAGCTCATCGATCTTCAGTCTGATGCAGTGATTGGAGAACTATTCAAAACAATGTCACTGACGAGGTTCTATGCATCTCTCCATGGTCAAAACATTCCAAAGATAACTAGTCATGCTCAGAATATGTTTGTCCTGTTTGGGTCAACCTATGTATGTAAACAGACATGTTCAGTGATGAAATATAACAAGTCAAGGCAGAGATCATATCTTACTGACTCTCACCTCTCAGCAATCCTGCGCATAGTGACGTCAGAAACGAAACCTGACTTCACTGCTCTAGTCAATGCCCATCAGAGACTTCACTCCTCACACTGACTGAGTAGTTTAAATGTAATGTTGAGCTATCTCTATTTCCTGTGTTTTTGCGCATACCCGTTAACAAGAGTTCTGTCCGTGGTGTGGTGCTGAATGCACAGTGTACTTTTCCCTCTGTGTAGTTCATTGCATGTTTAATAATTAAAATACCTACCAAAAGGAGAACATGGATGTTGTTCATTTTTGTGCATGTTAAAAAAGTAAAATAGGTAGCATATCTGGAGGTGATTTACAGTAGATATATCTGTCAATTGTCATACACATGATGTATAATCATGTAATATGATTCTGGCCCACGATAGCAAAAATATATTCTAATGTAGCCCTCCATGGAAAATAATTGCCCAGGCCTGTGCTTGCAACTTTGTGGCAACAGTTGGGGAAGGCCCTTCCTTCCCTGACACAGAATGGCAATGCCCCCGTGCACAAAGCGAGGTCCATACAGAAATGGTTTGATGAAATCGGTGTGGAAGAACTTGACTGGCCTACACAGAGCCCTGACATCAGCCCCATAGAACACCTTTAGAATGAATTGGAACTCCGACTGCGAGCCAGGCCTAATCGCCCAACATCAGTGCCGACCTCACTAATGCTCTCGTGGCTGAATGTAAGCAAGTCCCAGCAGCCATGTTCCAACATTTAGTGGAAAGCCTTACCATAAAAGTGGAAGCTGTTACAGCAGCAAAGGGGGGACCAACTCCATATTAATGCCCATGATTTTGAAAGGAGATGTTAGATGAGCAGGTGTCCACATACTTTTGGTCATATAGTGTTTATTTGACCCACTAAACTCAATTGTACACACACTCCTATTTCTGCACAGGGCCTGTTCTCAGGTCATAACTGACCTCTCATTTGTTATATCACTTCTTAGAACTATTATGAAACTATATCCACAGCATTTGAGGAATTCGATGCAAATGCATTTAAAGTTCAAATGGGCCATGCATGATATATGAAAGGACATGATCTGGCCTGTGAATGAACCCATTCAAACCACACATGCTAGACCATTTCTGTATGTGGTCTTTTAAGTGAACAGTATTCAATAGAGACAACATTATTTAAGGATTGCTATGATATTTTTGACTGACAAATACCTACAACTCATAAATGCTATTTTGTTTTTCCCTTCCGAGGGAGATCTACTCGTTCAGAGAAAAGCTGCAGGTGCCTCACAATTGAGTTTCCTTTAAATCCTTTAAATTCCTTTAAAGTACGGAAGATGATTCAATCGGTTGTGTTGTCCTGAAGACCTGACCAATTATCTGATATACACCACATTGTTATCTACTGTATATAAATGTGAATCAAACTATTTTACTCTCCCGTCAGTACTCAATTACATCCAACAGTCTCATGAATCATTTGCATGTTCTATTTCACTGAAATTGTTTAGGATCACTGCAAGTAAGCTACTCTACCACACCTACACTGGTGTATTTTACATTCAGTTATACAGCAACATTGACAGTAAATTAGCAATCCTTAGAATTCTCAAACAAGGATTTGATTAGAAGGATGAAAACATCCCCAAGTTTTGTCTGAAGAGTTACATTTGACATTTTAGTCATATAGCAGGCACTCTTATCCAGGGTGACTTACAATTAAGAGTAAAAGTATAGTTTATGTAAACCCGCTTAAGTAAATCATTCATATTTGGTTAAACCCATTGGCTCCACTATGAAATCTCCAAAGTTTTGACCAACTATTTGGAGATAACTTATCTAAAAGTACTCAAATATTGATAGCTGTACATGGGGAAATAAGAGAATAAAAAAGTTAATTCACCAAGGATGACACAGACACCAGTATTGGATACCACAGGTCTGGGATCCAGGTATTTCCTATCTTATGACATAGATTCAAACTTTTGATAACAAGTGTGAAGAAGATAATCCATCCCCTGAGCAAAAGCCATTACAATCCCCAAAGTCTAGCTCAGATAGCTGTGCTGCTAACTGAAATAGATTGGGAGAGGAGCCTTTATCGCACTAGAGAATTCCAATGTGTTGTTAGCTCAACATCAATTTGGTGGTAATCTTGCCTCCAGTTAATGGCTGACCCCTTCTAATACCTTACGAAAAACATGATTTTATCTATTATAGTATAGTATTTTCAATCAATGTGGCCAACATATTCACATGCACACCTCTGGGACATTCAGGTAGGTTATAGCAGTGGTTGAATGGGATTAGGCAAAGGGTTCACTACTTTAGGATTGGGGACACTGGGAATATAAAATATTTTAGTTAAACATAAACATTTTGGAAAAGCTATAGTTACTTTTTGGGGGTAGTTTCCCGTCTTCAAAATTCACACAGGTTCTTGTAGTTGCACATCCAACTCAGTAGATGGCAGTGGTCCATGTTTTGCAACGTTTGAATCAACGCATCGAATTTAGAGGAAGTAAAATCTCCGAGATTGAAGCTCGCAGTCAACCAGGAGTACTGTGAAAGTAGATAACATTTAGAATTGTGTAATTTTTAGAAATGTCTAACGCAACACCAATGACCAAGCCTTCAAACAAAGAAAACCCCCGTGTCTTCCTTGATGTAGACATCGGTGGTGAAAGAGGTTAAGATAGTTTCAATAAATGCGTTTAGTCGATAGGCTAATGGCTAGCTAGCAGAACCGGGTGATATTAGTTTCTAGAAAAAGCACATTCATTCAAGCTAGCTAGCTAACGTTATCGTGTTCTTAAATTGTTAATGTTACGCCACAGAAAAACTGCAGCGACCAATGTAGCCATGTTAAATAACAAATCTTCCATGTGCATGCTGTTTTAAACAAATAGATGCTTGTCTTGTTCGCTCATTTTACTATGTGAATGTACGTTAGTTAGCCTAGTAACTTTGTTACTGTTCATTCGCAATTATAACTTACCAGTACATTGCATTTTAAGCACGTGCTGTTATGTCTTGCATGAATAGTCAACACACCAGTATCTACCCGAGTATCCATTTCAGGACTAAACGGCTTATTTTGATGAGTTAGTTACAACTACGTAGAAAATTGCATTTATCAAGGCCAGCTATCCACACAGTCGTGACTTATTTTGTTTGTTGTCACCAGTTGGCCGAATCGTGTTCGAACTGTTTGCTGATGTTGTCCCCAAAACTGCTGAAAACTTTCGAGCACTCTGTACTGGTGAGAAGGGAACTGGCAAAACCACAGGGAAACCACTCCATTTCAAAGGATGTCCTTTCCACAGGAGTAAGTAAATATGTCTTTCGACTGTTTGTGTGGAACTCTGCCCCAAACACCCACAGATTCAAATTCATAAGCGGTTTATAGCTATGTAACTGAGGCTTTATCTGCAGTAGCCATGTAGCTACATTTCCCCTCTCATTTAGTTCTAAATTACTACCTTGAAACCTCTTTTACCGATGCATAGCTATTATAGATCACATCTATAATTCAGTAGTAAATCAATTTTTTAGCAACTTCAGAAAGTTAATGACCTCTTACTTGTATTTTACACTGTCAATCAATTTTAGTCATCAAGCAATTCATGATCCAGGGAGGTGATTTCTCCAACCAGAATGGCACTGGAGGAGAGAGCATCTATGGGGAGAAGTTTGAAGATGAGAACTTCTATTACAAGGTAAGGATTTTCAGAACGGCATAACATATAGCTGGGGCTAGTATAAATACCTGGCCCTAATCATAACATATACTATTAGTTTTCTTCGTCATCTCTAAATTAACATGTGGGTGTCGGTCTCCTCTCCAGCACGACAAAGGGGGCTTGCTGAGTATGGCCAATTCTGGACCCGCCACCAATGGCTCCCAGTTTTTCATCACCACTGTGCCTACTGCTCATCTAGACGGCAAACATGTGGTCTTTGGACAAGTCTTGAAGGGGATGGGGCTGGTGAAAACACTGGAGGCCATAGAGACCAACGAGGACACGCCTGTCAAGGTAAATCAATGAAAGCAACTGCCACATTAAGTAGGAGCTTGGTGTAATGTGTGTGATGACATTGTCATCAGAGGTTGTTTTGGGGCATATTAAAACTGCAGCAAGCTGTGTGTTTTGTAGCCAGCAGGGAGATTACCTAGTATTTTTCTGTAAGGTGCGTGACACTTGTGAAATGCTCATAATGTATTAACAGTTTTGCTCTGATGTTTCTTTCCACATAGCCATGTGTAATTGCTGAGTGTGGTGAGCATAAAGATGGCGACAACTGGGGAGTAGCACCGAATGACTGCTCAGGGGACACCCATCCAGACTACCCAGAGGACTCCGATGTCGACTTAAAAGATGTTAGTACTAAGTATTAATAAGCAAAGAATATTGTCTTAACCCTGATTCACCCTCAATCAGCATATGTGTATTGATTTAGTCTGTCAACTTAAAAAAGTGTATCGTGATTGTGAAAATGGCATAAAAGTCTCACACTTGTCTTTTTGGTTAGGTTGACAAAATCCTGTCTGCTGCTGAAGATATTAAGAATATTGGGAACAACTTCTTCAAGAACCAAGACTGGCAGTCTGCAATCAAGAAGTACTCCAAAGCTCTCAGGTGAAACATGGTCCCAGGCCCACTCTTCTCTTGCTGTGATTTGTGTGTGTACTAGGCCTGTCTGCTATTTCATGACATGCTTTTGAATGTGCGATGACCATAGAAGTTGGCCAAAGTGCACAAACAGATCTGGGACTAGGCTAGCAAAGTGTGGACTAAATGGTGAAATGTCTCTTGCCAGGTATCTGGCACTTGGTGGAGACGACCAGGAGATTGAGAAGGCCCAAACGAAGCTGGAGCCCACAGTGTTGAGCTGCATTCTCAACACAGCTGCCTGTAAACTGAAGTTGCAGCTCTGGCAGGAAGCCATGGAGAGTTGTGACGAGGTAAGTATTTTAGGCCAGCCAAAATCCTAGAAGCAAGCCCTATCACACTACCATCACTAGGCTACAATACGATTGTTTATTAATGGCAACGATTCAAAGGTCATTCGTGGTCAGTACTGTAAGTCTCTATGGAACTGATTGAGTGCAACTTAGGATATGTATATTTGTAGGTCAATTTGTAGATAAACACTGAAGTGCAGTTACTATTTTGTCTGATTGTGTGTGTTTGTTTTCAGGCACTGGAGTTGAACCAGAAAAACACTAAGGCTCTGTTCAGGAGGGCCCAGGCCTGGCAAGGACTGAAGGAGTACAGTAAAGCCATGGTAAAGAAAAACTTATCATACCAGACATATTTCTGTCTTTAAAATGTGTAGCCTTGGTGCCGGCCTAACTACAATGTGCTCTTTCTGAACTGGAACCCCTGCCACAGAACAATTTATTTGCACTAAAGGATGCCGTCAAGAGTTGGGCCGACTCGTTTCATAAATCAGTGAAGTTGACTTGTCACGGTGTCTGTTGACTCACTGAAATGTTTTTAACTTGTTCCATTAGAGTGACCTGAAGAAAGCTCAAGAAATTGCACCGGAGGATAAAGGTTTTTACTGCTTTTTTATTGTGACAATCAATCCAGGGGATCATGTCCTCACGTGTTCCTATCTATATCCCAAAGGCTAACTATAGAACACATGGTCAATAGTGAGAGCAGTATATTTATCAAATTAAACTTTAGAAACCCCCTTTGACAGATTTGCAACATTAGATTTTTCGTTTCATCATGATCGGTTGTTTTCCTTGCCTGACCAAGTTAATTTACTTTTTGCATCCTTTAACAGCAATCGGAAACGAGATGAAGAGAGTCCAGATAAAAGTGAAGGAGGAAAAGGAGAAAGAGAAGCAAATCTATTCCAAAATGTTTGCGTGAAGGTATCAGACAATAATTTGATATAGGCCTATCCTTAAAGTCCACTTGCCAATAGTTATTTTGTTTAGGCAGCTAGCTACAATACAGGTGCAAATTGAAAACCAGGACCATGTAATCATATTGTCTGTTTAATGAGTGGCACACAAGGGTAGATGAAAACGAAGTATAGATATGTAACAAAATGTAAGCCATTTTTGAGGAAGTGTAAACCTGTCAGCATTGTGTCAAAGAGCATTTCACATTCATGTTTACTCTGAATAACTACTGTAATATCCCTTTTTATTTTTCTGAATGTTTAATATAAGCCATAAAGATTAAATGTGGTTGGTTAGTTGACTCTATTTCTAGAAATGTCCATACTCCACCTGTATACAATGCAATTAAATACTACCTGTACGTTCAATGAGAGAAGTATGGAGTAAGACACTGAGGCACGATAAATATTTTATTCACCCGCATACATCCTACCCACAGTATCTCATAGATCATGATGTTAATGCTAATGGCACCTGCAACTAGCTAATGAAATAACCCTCAATTTTGGCACTGATTTGAAGATATTTCGATCCATGTCAATGCAGCTTCTTCTGCTTATGGCATACAAATATATAAAATACTTTTTAGTTGCATTCTGAAAACCGGACATGAACCAAAGTCACTGTTTAATGCCCGTACTTTACAATGTTGACATTCAGTTCCATATCTATTCACACAGTATAGTAGATTCTAAAAGCTGTCTTGGCAGCAAGCCCTGAATGTGTTTTTGCAGACACCACACTTGAGGTTTCTGACCTCACTGCTACAATTGGTGCCTCATGATATGTCAATGAAAAGGGAAATCACATTCCATTGTAGGCTGGTCCTCCGCTGCCTTCGGGCACCACCCAGTTGATGTTCTGGCTGGGGTCCTTGATGTCGCACGTCTTGCAGTGCACACAGTTCTGAGCGTTGATCTGCAACCTCATACCCTCTCCAGTTTCGAGTGGAACGTACTCATATACACCTAGTGAAAGGGGGAATGAAGGGAGTTAAGACAAATCTAACTAATACTGTAAGTCTACTCACGTGGTGACTCATATTTGATTGTTATCAGGAAACAGGTTTGCAGAGGCCACTACATAGGTTAATGACTGATGTGAGAAATGATAGCTATGCGGCCAGAACTACCGCAGGTGTGTGGTGTGCAGTGCAGTCCTCCCAGACAGTCAATATGTTTGTCACTATTCATTATCCATTAGATAATGAAATTACATTTCAATGATGGTACTACTTACAATGAACAAAAATATAAAACGTAACATGTAAAGTGTGTTGGTCCCATGTTTCATGACCTGAAATAAAAGATCCCAGAAATGTTCAATTTTGTTCAGTGTAAATGCATGGTACTGCACAGAACAAAAATGCAACGATTTTACAGTTACAGTTAATTGTAATAAAGGTTAAATAAAATGAATTTAACTAGGCAAGTCAATTAAGAACAAATTCTTACTTTCATTGACGGCCTAACCCGGTTGCCGCTGGGCCAATTGTGCGCCGCTCTAATGGACTCCCAAACATGACAGTTTGTGATACAGCCTGGAATCAAACCAGGGTATGTAGTGACACCTCTAGCACGGAAATGCTGTGCCTTAGACCCCGCTGCGCCACTCGGGAGGCCCTAAACTATGGCTTTCACATGACTGGGAATACATATGCATCTATTGATCACAGATACCTTTTTTTTTTAGTAGGGCCATGGATCAAAACCAGTCATTATCTGGTGACCACCATTTGCCTCATGCAGCGCGACATTTCACATTGAGTTGATCAGGCTGTTGATTGTGGCCTGTGGAATGTTGTCCCACTTCTCTTCAATGGCTGTGCGAAGTTGCTGAATATTGTGTGGGGGGGGCTAGAATACGCTGTCATACTTGTTGATCCAGAGCATCCCAAGCGTGATCAATGGGTGACATATCTGGTGAGTATGCAGGCTATGGAAGAACTGGGACATTTTCAGCTTACAGGAATTGTGTGCAGATTCTTGCGACATGGGGCCGTGCATTATGTTGAAGCGTGAGGTGATGGCAGAGATGAATAGCACAACAATGGGCCTCAGGTTCTCATCACGATAGCTCTTATGCCTGCCCATACCATAACCCCACCACCACTGGGCACTCTGTCGACAACATTGACATAGGCAAACTGCTTGCCCACACGTCTGCCATCTGCCCCATACTGGGGTTCGTACATGAAGAGCACACTTCTCCAGTGTGCCAGTGGCCATCGAAGGTGAGCATTTTCCCAATAAAGTCGGTTACGACGCCATATTGCAATCAGGTCATGATCCTGGTGAGGACAACGAGCAAGCAAATTAACTTCCCTGAGACGGTTTCTGACAGTTTGTGCAGAAATCCTTTGGTTATCCGCTGTCCGGGGTAGCTGGTCTCAGACCATCCTGTAGGTGGAGAAACCGGATGTGTAGGTCCTGGGCTGGCGAAGTTACGTGGTTTGCAGTTGTGAGGCCGGTTGTATGTACTGCCAAATTCTCTAAAACGACATGGGAGGCAGCTTATGGTGGGAGAAATGAACATTACATTTTCTGGAAACATCTCTGGTAGACTTTCCTGCAGTCAGCATGCCAATTGCACGCTCCCTCAAAACTTGAGACATCTCGGGCATTGTGTTGTGTGACCAAACTGCACATTTTAGAGTAGCCTTTTATTGTTCCCAGCACAAGATGCACCTGTGTAATGATCTTGCTGTTTAATCACCTTCTTGATATACCACACCCGTCAGGTGGATGGATCATCTTGGCAAAGGAGAAATGCTCACTAACAGGGATGTAAACAAATTTGAGAGAAATAAGCTTTTTGTGCGTATGACAATTTTGGGGGATCTTTTATTTCAGATCATGAAACATGGGACCAACACTTTACATGTTGCGTTTATATTTTTGCTCAGTGTATTTAATGGGTGGTACTAAAAAGTTTGTAATAGTTACATTCTTTATGGATGAGAAACCATGAAAGAGATGCAGAAATATAAATCCCAGGTTCTGGGTCAGTCATTTTGGCCAGACATCTGAAGAAGACTGATTTCTAACAGTGTTGTCTGCATATCAAATCAATAATACTGTATTTATTACAGCTCTGCCTCTGTAGCAGTATTGGGTTTGATATTAATTTCACAGAGATTAAACCTGGCTGTGCCGCACAATATCAATGTCGAGTCATATTGGTTGTGCAGGCAATGACAGCACTTGGAAGCAGCAATGGTGTGCACTCTGCTTGGGTTTACTTTATTGATAGAGGGTCAGGTCTTTCAGTGGACAGTCATAACAGAGAGGAAGAGGCGATGCGAGAGGTTTTAAATCTGTCCAGAAAAATAAGCCCACCAAGTAGGGTTGCACATTTTGGGGAATATTCAAAAAAGTGGAAACTTTGTGGGAATTGATGGGAATATATGAAAATTAATACTAATACCATTTAAATGTAGATGTTTTTTGCATTGGATATATTTACCATATGGAGACAAACAAAACTTTTACCTGATCATAAGTAGACATAATTGCAAATTATTAAATCCTTCCAATAGAAAAATTGAACTTTAATTAAATGAGTTGACTCTTCATATGGGATGATATCACTGAGCAACAAAACAAAGGGAATATTGAATGATCCATCGCATCTCCCAAAAACGTTTTCAGCATACATCTGTAAAATAATAGTCTAGAAACTAAAGCTTTGGTTGTCTTCCTCTCAGGCTTCCAGGTCTTCTTCCTGGACCTCCTCAATGTCCACCTCTTGAACATCAGACTCTGAGGCCTCATCTTCACTGTCACTTTCCAACCTTGTTGAGGATGGCTCGTTGTCAGGCTCAAAAAGCCTCAAATTTGCCCGGATGGCCACCAACCCTCGTATTGGTCAGCTTGTTGCGTGCTTTGGTGTGCGTGTTCCCAAACAAGGACCAGTTGCGCTCTGAGGCGGCTGATGTTGGTGGTATTTGGAGGATTATGGAGGCAACTTGGGAAAGAGCCTCAGATCCATTAAGTCCCTTCCACCAGGTGGCTGATGATATATGTTGGCACGACTGCCATATTGAACCTCCATCCCAAAGCCCTTGCTTGGAAGTGTACTTTGCCAGTCTGCCAAGAATCTTGCCCTCATCCAGGCCAAGGCGGCGATACACAGTAGTGATGACACCATAGGCCTTGTTGATCTCTGCACCAGACAGGATGCTCTTGCCAGCATACTTGGGGTCCAGCATGTACGCTGCGGAGTGTATGGGCTTCAGGCAGAAGCAGCGTAGCAGGGCAGAAATTTGACAAACAAACTTGTTAGAAAGGTGGCATCCTACAACTGTCCCGCGTTGAAAGTCACTGAGCTCTTCAGTAAGGCCATTCTACGCCAATGTTTGTCTATGTAGATTGCATGGCTGTGTGCTTGATTCTATACATCTGTCATATACACCTGTCAGCAACGGGTGACTGAAATAGCCAAATCCACTCATTTGTATCTCAAAACGCCTGGAGGCACCACAGTAATATTACACAGAAATCTTCAGAGATGTGAAGCACGACTGCAATAGAAGACAACCTGGCAGAGGTGGATTAATAGAAAATTACTGAAGTAAAAGTGAAAGTCACCCAGTAAAATACTACTCGATTAAAAGTCTGAAAGTATTTGGTTTTAAATATACTTAAATATGAAAAGTACATTTAATTGCTAAAATATACTTACATATTAAAAGTATACATAATTTCAAATTCCTTATATTAAGCAAACCAGACGGCACCATTTTCTTGTTTTTAAAATGCATGGATAGCCAGGGTCACACTCCAACACTCAGACATTATTTACAAAATATGTATGTGTGTTTTTTGAGTCTGCCAGAACATAAGGCAGTAGGGATAACCACATGTTCTCTTGATAAGTGCATGAATTTGACAATTTTCCTGTTCTGATAAGCATTCAAAATGTAGAGTTATTTTGGGTGTCAGGGAAAATGTATGGAGTAAAAAGTACAATATTTTCTTTAGGAATGTAGTGAAGTAAAAGTTGCCAAAAATGGGCGAAGGATGGATGTGTAATTGTGCATCAGTGGTACCTGCTGGACAGAAGCGCTGCTCAGGCCCATCGTAGATGGCCAGGTTGTTGGCCACGGGGACACTGTCGTCCTTCAGGGTAAGGTGGGGGGGCTGGTCCCCCTCGTGGTTGGTGCCACTTAGAGCCACCGAGGAGAGCAGGTCGAAGCTCAGCTTGCCGTCGGGCTTGGGGTACTCGATGGCCGTGCACTCCTTAGCCGGTCTCAGCTGGGCCGAGTCCAGGCCTAGGGTAAAAGAGTTGGAAGTTATCAAACCTTACAGGGCAGACCAGATAAGCCTGTGAGCATGATTTTGCTGTTGCCTTGTCCAAAGACAAATAGGCTTAAACAGAAAGACTAGCATCCAGGAGAGTACCTCCAGGCTCTGATCAGGCCCTACACCCAAACAAGGGCACTGCGTTCATCCACCTCTGGCCTGCTCGCCTCCCTACCACTGAGGAAGTACAGTTCCCGCTCAGCCCAGTCAAAACTTTTCGCTGCTCTGGCCCCCCAATGGTGGAACAAACTCCCTCACGACGCCAGGACAGCGGAGTCAATCACCACCTTCCGGAGACACCTGAAACCCCACCTCTTTAAGGAATACCTAGGATAGGATAAAGTAATCCTTCTCACCCCCCCTTAAAAGATTTAGATGCACTATTGTAAAGTGGCTGTTCCACTGGATGTCATAAGGTGAATGCACCAATTTGTAAGTCGCTCTGGATAAGAGCGTCTGCTAAATGACTTAAATGTAAATGTAAATGGCTACTTTTTATTCTTACATTTAAATATCTTTTTGCTTCTCCATTTTTGGGGAAAATTTGTTCAAGACTGTACTATTTATTGTCTTTCTCCTTTGTCAACTACTCACTACATTTTATGCACTGCAGTGCTAGCTAGCTGTAGCTTATGCTTTCAGTACTAGATTCATTATCTAGCATATCTTAGCTTCTGGGACTGAGTAGCAGGCAGTTTACTCTGGGCACCTTATTCATCCAAGCTACTCAATACTGCCCCCAGCCATAGGTTAAAGAGTTGCTATATAACCATCTGATGAACGTATCATACAAAACAACCTCAATATGTTGTACCTGCATGTTTCAGTGTCCATGGCTCCTTCCCTCTGAGTATCCAATAGAAGACACCGGTGTAGACCATGCCCCCGTACAGCCCAAAGTAGTTGTGGAATGAGGGCCTGATGTTCCTTACTGAGTACAGCTCTTTCCAGATCCAAGACTTCTTTAAATTGTCCTCATATTCAGGTACATGAAGTCCTAGAGGACATCAGATAAACTAATTGTAAAGCAGAAGATGTTAGAATATCACCCACAAATTAAACTGCTCATTTACTTTTTGTGTAAAAATTCCATTCATGTACATACACAAATTCAACTGGAAAGAAGCAATTAACATCATTGTTCTCCTATTGGCATTAGTGATAAGAGTCTCGTCAACAAATTACACTCTTTAATAGTGTATTAAGTGCATATTTTATTGTGTTGAAATGTGCCTTATGTTTCACCTCAAGTAACGAGAGGTGTGTGTGCATTTAAGGAAAGGGTTTTGGTCTGGCTTAATCCTTAAGAGTCCCCATGTGTCAATCTAATTACCACAATAACAAAATCCCCATCAAAATCTGTCTGTTTAAGATGGATGTGTTTTTTGGTATGGCTGCATCTTAATCCACCGCATCCGCTTATGTGGGCCTTCCGCATCTGAGGTGGAAGGTGGCTGAGCTACAGTGGTGTTTGTCAGACCAGGAGATATCCCGAAAATCGGTCTTCTCATGAAAAGGTTTGCGGAGTCCAATTGCTTTGGCCTACAAAATAATATGATCACCATGGAAATATGAGACTCTCACAATGGTCCCCCCCCTCCCCCCACCCCCAGCAGTTAGGCTACCTGCAGTTTCAGATGCTAGGTCCTTGGCTGTGACTTTGGGGAAGATGGCCTCTGCGGCCAGCATGCCACTCTTCATGGCCGTGTGGGTGCCTTTAATCTTTGGTACGTTCATGAAGCCTGGACTGCATCCGATAAGCATCCCCCCAGGGAATGTCACTTTAGGTAGGCACTGGATGGAAGAACAGACAGGTAAGATTATAATCTTTAATGAACCCTCAGAACCAGTAGAAAACCTGACATCAGATTGATGCATTTCCCATTTTTGCTGCCAAGACACACAGTAATCAGGTTCCCATTGACCCAGGTTTATTAAACACAAGCAATGTCGCTAAAATGTTTTTTTTTTTTAAATCAAAAACATTTATCTGTTTGACAGGGACAGATTTTTATTTTGTGAAACTTTCTTTATAATGGAAACCGATGACTGATTAATAATTTCAAGGTACATGGGGCACATGATGTCATCACATAACTATAAAGCTCCACTCCACATTGAATTGTAAATGCTACTGCTTGCTAAAATCAAAATGTTCAACTATAAAAAGTGTTTATTTGCAGGATAAGGATTGTCTTGACTTTAGAGAATGCCTGTATTGCTTCACCTTGCATTTCTGGTTGGCTGGCAAGTTTCACCATCCAATTATTTCAGATCTGAAGGAGTGCAAGTTAGCACATGAGAATGATTTGAATATGGATGATATTAGTTAATTCTTGCATTCGATCCATGCTGAGTTTTGGGGGCTATACCTGAGACATATAGGTAAGAGGGCATACAGGCTGTCCCCAATTTATTAATGCACATCTAAATTAATAATGGAAACACTTCAAGCACTTTTATGCAACACAAGATTGTTTTTTTGTGACTTCATTAAGTCTAGCTGTTTTTATTGACACAAGACAGTCCAATGGAAACGCACCGTAGCAGAAAATTGTCACATCTACTTTCTATGCAAACTCTCTAAAAAAAACTAGAAAAGAAAATGGACAAGTTAATGGAAACAGCTATCGTCACTGAAGCATGCACAGTGCCACACACTCACACACCTTTGTGTAGTTCATAAATAATATACACATGACACACACACCTGATAGCCTCCCTCATTGAGCGCCCTGGCTCCGTAAGCGATTCTGTTCCCTCCCTCCAGGGTCTTGGCAATGAATGGGTGGTGCTTCCATCGCTGGAACTCTCTGAAAGGGCTGAGGTATGGGTTGGTGTAGTCAAGCCCAATCTGGGAGTGGGGTAATACACAAGATTCGTTTTTGACCTCAATGTATGATTACATAAAAGTTAACTATACACATCTTAAGTAGGGCTGTGCATATAAAGTGGCTATGTTGAGCGTAACAGTGATAACTTTAAACAGGTCCTATACGCTAGATTTAGAGTTATTTAGCAACTCTAGTTGTGAATTATACAAACCTTAGAAATCAAAACATAAGGGCTGCATGGTGCGACTATAGGCTATTGATGATTTGAGAAAATCGCAAAAAAGCTTGCCCCCTGTTCCTTGCCTCAGGTTGCACATGCTGTTCTCTCATCAAGTGATCATATTTTCACCCTCCAGACTATTTTCAATGTAATTTTGTCTTTACTTATATGTAAAATTAGTTTTGATTTAGAATGGCCCATTATCAAATGGATAGGAACAGGTGCATGGGCCAAAATACATCCGTATGCACCCGAATAGCGAATGGAGGCCACTTTCCCAAGGTTAGTTTTTTAATCATGCCAGGTAACCAAGTGAAACATCGATAGTAACACGTTTTCACAATGAAACACATTTCATTAAACTGTTGACAGCCCCTCTTTCTGCGCACTCGAGAAAGGAATGAAGGAGAGCGAGGAGAGATGGAGATATTCTGTAGATACTGTGGGGCAAAAAAGTATTTAGTCAGCCACCAATTGTGCAAGTTCTCCCACTTAAAAAGATGAGGCCTGTAATTTTCATCATAGGTACACGTCAACCATGACAGACAAAAAATCCAGAAAATCACATTGTAGGATTTTTAATGAATTTATTTGCAAATTATGGTGGAAAATAAGTATTTGGTCAATAACAAAAGTTTACCTCAATACTTTGTTATATACCCTTTGTTGGCAATGACAGAGGTCAAACGTTTTCTGTAAGTCTTCACACACTGTTGCTGGTATTTTGGCCCATTCCTCCTTGTAGATCTCCTCTAGAGCAGTGATGTTTTGGGGCTGTTGCTGGGCAACACGGACTTTCTTCAACTCCCTCCGAAGATATTCTATGGGGTTGAGATCTGGAGACTGGCTTGGCCACTCCAGGATCTTGAAATGCTTCTTACGAAGCCACTCCTTCGTTGCCCGGGCAGTGTGTTTGGGATCATTGTCATGCTGAAAGACCCAGCCACGTTTCATCTTCAATGCCCTTGCTGATGGAAGGAGGTTTTCACTCAAAATCTGACGATACATGGCCCCATTCATTCTTTCAGTCGTCCTGGTCCCTTTGCAGAAAAACAGCCCCAAAGCATGACGTTTCCACCCCCATGCTTCACAGTAGGTATGGTGTTCTTTGGATGCAACTCTGCATTCTTTGTCCTCCAAACACGACGAGTTGAGTTTTTACCAAAAAGTTATATTTTGGTTTCATCTGACCATATGACATTCTCCCAATCTTCTTCTGGATCATCCAAATGCTCTCTAGCAAACTTCAGACGGGCCTGGACATGTACTGGCTTAAGCAGGGGGACACGTCTGGCACTGCAGGATTTGAGTCCCTGGCGGCGTAGTGTGTTACTGATGGTAGGCATTGTTACTTTGGTCCCAACTCTCTGCAGGTCATTCACTAGGTCCCCCCGTGTGGTTCTGGGATTTTTGCTCACCGTTCTTGTGATCATTATGACCCCACGGGGTGAGATCTTGCGTGGAGCCCCAGATCGAGGGAGATTATCAGTGGTCTTGTAGGTCTTCCATTTCATCATAATTGCTTCCACAGTTGATTTCTTCAAACCAAGCTGCTTACCTATTGCAGATTCAGTCTTCCCAGCCTGGTGCAGGTCTACAATTTTGTTTCTGGTGTCCTTTGACAGCTCTTTGGTCTTGGCCATAGTGGAGTTTGGAGTGTGACTGTTTGAGTTTGTGGACAGGGTGTCTTTTATACTGATAACAAGTTCAAACAGGTGCCATTAATACAGGTAACGAGTGGAGGACAGAGGAGCCTATTAAAGAAGAAGTTACAGATCTGTGAGAGGAGGAAATCTTGCTTGTTTGTAGGTGACCAAATACTTATTTTCCACCATAATTTGCAAATAAATTCTTTTTTTTCCCCATTTTGTCTGTCATAGGTGAAGTGTACCTATGATGAAAATGACAGGCGTCTCATCTTTTTAAGTGGGAGAACTTGCACAATTGGTGGCTGACTAAATACTTTTTTGCCCCACTGTAAATGTAAAATGTGTCAGCCTATTAATTATGAAAATATTTTATTACTAGGCTATTCAACATCAAATACAAATTCACTATCATTGTAGGCTAACTCTGTAAGCCGCCCTGCACAATAAATGAACCAACAGCATCTCCTAGACCTACAGTATATATTCTCTCCCAGACTCATGCATAGAACGTTTGGAGTGTAACATAAGATAACCAGTCCATCCAGAACGCATACCATTACAGTCCACACTCAAATGCGATTACTAGAATTTGTAAAAAAATAATAATAATATTAATTGTATTAGGCTTCACCAATTATGTGCCAAAGACATCTTAAATCTGTTTATATTTTGTATGCTTTTGCATAACATGCGATAGGCTACTACGCTACCGTATAACAGCACAATCGCTATTTTAATTAAAGTTTTTTTTTGACAGTGATTACCGCTGTGAGTCTTCCTGGGTAAGTCTAAGAGCTCTGCACACTTGGATTGTACAATATTTGCACATTATTATTTAAAAAATTCTTCAAGCTCTGTCAAGTTGGTTGTTGATTATTGATGGACAACCATTTTCAAGAATTGCCATAAGATTAGTCTTGATAAGCAACTCTAGTGTACACTGTATTTGGCCTTGTATTTTAGGTTTAGGGCTGTCCCCCCAAAAAATTATAATCTTGGTCAACCAAGAATGTGGGAGATCTGTCGACGTGCCTTTGAGCAGGGCGTTAACCCTGGATGCTTCGTTGTGTCGTTCTGAATGGGAGTCTGTTGGATGACTGGTGTGGTGTAGTTGTTAAGCGGGCTTCACTACAAGTATATTGTATGTTTTAGGATTTTTTTTTTTTTTTTAAATAGTAAAACTTTTAAACATATTTTTCCATATATTAGATACATCCTGTGTGTTTTACAAAATCAACTATACGCACTGAGCTTGTCTGATGCCTGAAGCGAACTGTTTGATTAAATAATTAAGACACAAATGACTAGAGGGATTCCAACTGCAACTGATTTGATTGTGCCGCGCCTGGCTCAGACGTGTAAAGGGTATAGTACATTGACATACACTGATCTCAGTGGTAAAAAGGTTACTTCATTTAGAGTTTTGACCGTTTGAAAGTGTTAGCATGTCTAGTAGTTTGACTGTTGCCATTAAATGGCATCAAGGAACCAAAATGGCCACCATAACAGGGACTCACCACAACGCCCAAGGCCACCAGTGGCTCACCCTCGTTCAGGTGGTAGAGGAAGGAGCCGCCGTACGTGTTCCTGTTCAGGGGCCAGCCCACCGAATGCTCCACTCTGCCCGGTCTCCACTTCTTCTCATCAATCAGCCACACCTGCTCAAACAGAAAAATAACACCATTCATGGAAGTCGTTCTGCATAAAAGCATCTGTTAAATGACTCCAATGTAAAATGTAATCAATATGCCATTCTAATTTGGATCCACTTAGAAATAATAGCTACTACAAATTATAATAAATGAATGGGCCCTTTCCATCTGTAATGGATGACTGGTTGAAAACAGAAAACCAATTATAGAGTATTTGTTTAATTCTGCCCAAATAAAAAGACACTTTGAGAAAGACACTTTGGGATTTGAGGGGGCAGGGAGAGTTACCTCTTTTAGGCCAATGGCGTAGGTCTGTGGTTCACAGTTCTCCCTGAGGTTGAACTGCCTGTAGAGCTGCTTGGCCAAGTGGCCATGGCAGCCCTCTCCGAACAGTGTCACTTTAGCATGGAGTTCCATCCCCCTCTCAAACACGTCCTGCAGAGGCAATGTAGAGGAGGAGCATGTTATTCTGATACACCAGGGATGAGGCTACTTGTCATAAATACTCTATTCACTGCTGATTCTCCCTTGTTTTTCATCAAACTTGCCATTTTCACAGCCCAACTCTAAACTTCCAAAGGCATACTGTATGCTTCACATTGGTGAATAAGTGACTGTACTTCAGAAGTTTACCTTTGGCGAACCATCCTTAGCGATGCCCACGTCATTGGTGGCAATTCCTTTCACACTTCCATCTTCATGAAACAAAACCTAAAAAACACAATCAGAAATTAAACACTTTTGAAAGTAGAATACAAGCGAACACGATCAATGAAAGCCAGTCATGTCCAGTCAACACATCGCAGTGAAATCAGTTATCGATCTCTGGCATGAAAACGCCTCAAAATATCACGGACAATATTTGGACAACGGCATCCAATTATGTAAATGTTTACAGAGAAAAATCTGACGTTCGAGAAAAGATCAATGTAGCTTGTCAACAGTAATTGTCAACCTTACACTAGTAAGATGGCCTGTGTTTTCTTAAAATGTGAGAGAGGTAGAGAGTGAGCAGGGCTCACTCACCTCAGCAGCAGCGTAGCCGGGGTATATCTCCACTCCAAGCTCCTCAGCCTGCTCTCCCAACCAACGCACAAAGTGGCCCAGCCGCACAATGTAGTTCCCATGGTTGTTCATGGGCAGACCTATAGAAAAATCAAACAATTGTACAAAAACAGACTGAACAGTCAAAGCTAATACCATCATTTCTGTATGTTTATAACAGAGCTTACATGTGACAAGCTAGAGGTGTCATTTCATGTAAACATGCATGTGACTTTACCTGGCAACATTGGGACAGGGATTCTGTATTTCTTGGTTAGAAGGCTAAACACATCCTCTGTCACTGGTGTGTTCAAGGGTGCCTGAGGGAAGAGTACAAAAATAACATTAGCACTTTATCTTTAGTCTGTGTTGCTTGAAGAGATTCCAGTGGGAAGTATCACAGTGTTGTCTGGGACTGTGATGTACTTTCATAGTTCTCTAAGAATGAAAAAAAGACCAAGAAAATGCCAGGTCCATATCCCGTGTGTATCCGTCGAACACAAGATGTCTGTGAATTGAGCATATGCTGCATATCCCTCACAGTCGTTCTAATAAAGAGCAGAGATGTGGACAATTTCAATTTAATCTCTCTCAGTGGAAAGAAACTCCTGCAGAGTAAACTCAGTGAGAAGATGCTTCTTTCCTCTGAATGACGTTGTAATTTTGTAACATTTACAACAGACCGACTGAAGCAGCCTCCAATTTTATACTTTAGTTTCTTTAGTAAATATTTTCTTAACTCCATTTCTTAAACTGCATTGTTGGTTAAGAGCTTGTAAGTAAGCATTTCACAGTAAGGTCTAAACCTGTTGTATTCAGCGCATGTGACAAATAAAATTTGATTTGTGAGGGCATTTCAGTTTTTCCCCTAAATGCATTTAGCAGCAGTGCTCCGCCGGGGAAGAACCCCCCCAGAACACATTGCCCCCAGCAACTCTGCCACCGCTGCTGAAAAGAATTCTAGGGGAAACCTTGCATTTCATTTATAAATCTCATTCTCTCAGTGGAACTTGGAGCTTAATTCAAGTCATGAATGTGTATGGTGAACTGACACCAACTCTGCAATAACCAATAGAATAAAATAAGGAAAATCCAAATATTAGAAGTTTTTGCTCAAAAATTCTCATTTACCCAGAGTAGATATCACCAGTCAAATAAGCTTGCCAGTTAGACCTAATGAATGATATCGTTGCCTGTCTCCATTACCTGAAGTAAGGAATACACACACACACACAAGAAAGAAAAGCGAGTGGAGTTAAGGACAAGAATGAAGATGAGAGGAGAAAGTTAAGAGACAAATTGAAAGTTAGAGACCCATTTATATGTAACAGTTAAAGCTAGAGACAGATAGCATACAGGTCCTACACACACACACACATTTGACTCCAAACAGAGACAGATGAGATGACACAACCAGGGCTCAAAACTACTTCTAACTAGTTGCTAGGGCAGCAGCAATTTTTTTTTAGCTGGTCACGTTACTTTTTGGTTCACAATTTGCTTGTAAATCTATACATTTCTTCAAGATTTATTCAAACAGCAATGGATATGCAGACCAGGTACTCAAAAAGTTAGGTTCGAAGTCGTGGTTGAATCTTTGCGATGCCCAATTCAGTCATCAGGCACTGTTTGAATGGACATTTCTAAAGGCTTTCCCAAAACACCTTCCCAATTAAATGTTGACTAAAAAGTAAGCCTACCTACCTATGATTTGTATCAATTGGGGGACATTTGTTTTGCAATCTCATGTAGCCTACACTGTACAGTACAAAAACACCGCTAGCCAAACAATGGTCTCTTGCAAGGTGTGCAATTTAATTAAAGGGTAACTACACCCTCTAACTAAGATTTTTTGATTGTTCCCAGACCTCAAAAGTGGTCTCCTGATGTGGTTTAAGCATTGTTGTGGACTTAGAACATCCATTTTCTTTTTTCTTTTTTTGTGAGTGATAACCTAAAAACAAAAATGTGTAAATCTCCGAAACCGGGGAAAATAAAACAACTGTAGAGTGACTGTTCAAATTAAAATAGCTAACAATAACAGCCTTAATGACATTTGCGCAAACAATCAATGTAAATATGATATTCTCAAGTTAAAATTAAATTGTGTATGGAGGGTAAGTATTATAGGCTACTTGGTCAGCATGCAAATTAATAATAGGCTACTTGGTTAGCATGCAAATTACAGATAATATTTAAATGATGCGCATCATCCACTTTCCCAGGCCAGTAGCTTTCAGCTGGCACTGGCCCAGTGTGCCACTAACACATTTACCAAAATGTCAAGCCCTGCAAGGGCATGCTAATTTAAAGATGGCTAGTCATTATTAGCCTGGTTCTATGTGGAATGCAG